>NW_007061293.1:28456-125532 GCF_000164805.1 Carlito syrichta | reverse complement strand
TTTTTTTTTTTTTTTTTTTCTTTTTGAGTTGGGAGGTCTCACTGTTACCCAGGCTTCAGTGCAGGGGTATGATCATGACTTCCTGTAGACTTGATTTTCTGGGCACCGATAATCCTTCTGCCTTAGCCTCCCAAGTAGTTGAGACTACAGGTAAACGCCACCACACCCATCTGGTTTTTTTGAGTTATGTAGAGATGAGGTCTTACTATGTTGCCCAGGCTGGTCTCAAATTTCTGGATTCATGCAATCCTTTTGCCTCAGCCTCCCAAAATGTTTGGAACATAAGCATGAGCCACTATGCCCTGGCCACAGAATGTATGTTTTCTTAACATTTCATTTCAAAGATTATACTACAAACTCTAATTAACTTTCATTTTCACGAATGCACAATACTGAGTGCAATAACCTTTTCTCATTTCAACCTTTGACTTTATTGCCTGATCAATACATTTTATGATCTAAACATATCAAAACCAGCTAGAGTTGGTTAAAAAAAATGTTCAGGGTCTATTGTAAAATAAAAATAAGGGCCTTGTGTTAAAAAAAAGGGAAAGTATTAAGAATTTCAAGATGGCAAAAACAGGCATTAAGCTAATCACAGTTTCTTCTGAGACGAAAGTCCTCTGTGGTAATGCACATCACACACGCATGAAGTTGGCATTGAGGCTTCATGGTTATGAACAATGAAGAAACTATCTCTGTTTTATTGTCAGTGAGTGACACATCCTCCCCCTGGCAGTTCACTAGCTCACTGATAACTGGGCTATTGATCTTCATGGTGCCCTTTCTCACACCGATTGTCCTTGCAACCCTTTTCCAAATAAACTGGAACAAGTTTCCTCTCATAAAAACCACATCCTGCTTCTCCAGAAACTTTAAGGATACCCCAATTGCTCATATGTTACTCCTTCACAGGAGATGCATGTGAGTGTGTATATAAAACACTAACACAAACTTCACCGACAACCATGTGTTGTAGAAATATAAGACAAATTAGGTGACATAGAGACAGCCGTACTTTAGATGGATTTTGTGCTTTTTATAAAGCAAACTACGTTAGACATTTTATCAGTTCTTTGAATATTCAACAACTTGTTAAATTAATTTGAAGTCAGAAAAATATTACGCTAATTTGCATTTTGAACACAGGAAATTTTTTGAAGTATAGCATCTATCTCAGCCAAGTGGAATACTGTGTATTCTCAAAGTTGTAGAGCTCTGCACAATCACCTATAAGCTGCTGTAAAATTGAAAATCCTCACAAAGAGTTCCACCAACAAAATCCTTAATGCTGTGATTATGAAATAGGAACACCTTTAAAGTGTTTACCTCAAGAAAGAACAAAAAGCAAGAAAGAAGTACTGACTTTACACACTATTTTCAGAAATAAATTATCTGGCAGAGCCGCTCAGCTTCTCTGAAAGCGGCTTTCTCACAGCTATTAGTTTTTATGCACAAAACTACAATGGAAACGACAGGCTCTCAAGCACAGAACTGAGGTAAAGTGGTATTTTGTGAAAATAGTTTTTTTTGTTGTTATTTTAAAATTATAATATGTAACAATAGACCTGAAAGTAACATTTTAGAGACAAATTCTATCACTCATATATAGAAATGTCTACTACTGTAGTTGGAATGCATATAATCCTTATACTGTATTGTAATCTAAGAAAGCAATGTCAAACGTGAATCAAACTGGCTTTAAAAATATCCTTATTGATGATTTCACTTCAAATATCCTTATTGATGATTTCACTTCAAATATGTCTAGAGATCAGGCAGACCTCAAGTCTAGTCAATTAGGACTCTGGTTCTGGTTTTTTATGAATCTCTGGGCTTTGCCTTCTTCCATGATCACTATGAAATGATTGTAACAGTCCCAGGAATTTTATCAAGAACACCAGAAGACAGATAGAGGCCATTTTCTTCATCATCAATGTCTCCTAATCAGAGCAAAGAAACATTTTCCCAGAAGGCTTCCAGCAGAGTTCCTGAATGGAATCAGATATAGATGCCTAAATCAATCACTGGAAAAAATAAAGCTAATTATTTGAATTGAGGTATCTATCAATCTACTTACTCTAGGGTAGGCTGCAGTTAAAGTTTAAAATCTACAGGAGCACCAATAAAAATATACTCCACTCCCTTTTTTATTTTTCATTTTTAAATTTTTTTTTATTTTTTTGAGTCAGAATCTCACTGTTACCCAGGCTGTAGTGTAGTGGCATGCTCACGGTCACTGCGGCCTCGACCTGCTGGGCTCAGGCAATCCTTCCACTTCAGTCTTCCAAGTGGCTGGAACCACAAGCGCACGCTACCATGCCCGGTTTATTTTTTGATTTATTGTAGAGACGAGGTGTCGCCAAGTTGCCCATATTGGTCTCGAACCCCTGAACTCAGACAATCCTCTCGCCTTGGTCTCCCAATGTGCTGGGATTACAGGTTTGAGCCTGGCCAGACTTGTGATTTAAGAGTCAGTGTGTGATTCCTACTTAATCTCTTTGCACTTGGCTATTTCCCACATGTGTGTTGCTTCTACAGCCTTGGTCCCAGCCTGCAGATCATGTGAGGCAGGACTGAAACTGAGCCGGGATGGCCCACTCATCATAAAAAGGGAATGTATTTTAGCCGGGCACAGTGGCTCAAGCCTGTAATCCCAGCACTTTGGGAGGCAGAGGCGAGAGGATTGCCTGAGCCCAGGGGTTTGAGACCAGCCTGGGCAATTTGGTGAGACATGCCTCTACAATAAATAAAAAATTAGCCGGGTGTGGTAGTGGGTGCCTGTAGTTCTGGCTCCTTGGAAGGCTGAGGCAGAAGGATAGCTGGAGCCTAGCAGGTCGACGCTGGAATGGCCATGAGCGTGCCACTGCACTACAGCTTGGGCGAGGGAGTGAGACTCTGACTCAAAACAAACAAACAAACAAACAAAAAACACAAATGCACACTTCTCTACAGCTTATTGTCTAAAACATGTCACATACCCAGGCCTGAAATCAATAGGGCAGGAACTAGTTCTTCCTACAAGACAAAATCCCAAAAAGGGGCATAAGAGGAAAGAACAATTAATATTTTTGGAGTAAAACAATATACCACTGATAGTCAATACCAAGCTCATTACAGGGATATGATGGAGATATTGTTGGTTCAGTCCAATAAATTTCAATAAAGCAAATATCAGAATTAAAAAATCACAATTTTTTTGACTTCCTGGCACAGATAAAAGTCATGTTTACATTATATTGTATTCTACTAAGTGTGCAATAGCATCATGTCTAGAAACAATGTACATATCTTAATTTAAAAAAATACTTTATTTCCAGAAACTAAATTGGATCATCGGAGCCTTCAGCAAGTGGTAGGCTTTTTGCTGGTGGAGCGTCTCGCCTGAATGTTGATGGCTGTTGACTGATCAGGCTGGTGCTTGCAGAAGGTTGGGGTGGCTATAGCAATTTCTTAAAATAAGACAAAAGTAAAGTATGCCATAGCAATGGACTCTTTCTTTCATAAAAAGATTTATGCATAGTTTGTGATGCTGTTTGATAGTATTTTACCCACAGTAGAAAATTCTTCAAAATTGGAGTCAGCCCTCTCAAGTACTATTGTTGTATTATCAACAAAGTTTACATAGTATTCTAAATCCTTTTGTCATTTCAGCAATGTTCACAGCATCTTCCAGAAACAGTTTCCATCTCCAGAAACCACTTTTGTTTTCTCATCCATAAGAGGCAAACCTTTTACCCTTGAAGTTGTATCATGAGATTACTGTAATGCAGTTAAATTTTCAGTCTTCTAATTCTAGTTCTCTTACTGTTTCTACCATACGTGTGGCTACTTCCTCCACTGAAGTTTTGATTCCTTCAAAGCCATCCACAAGGATTAGAATCAACTTCTTCCAAACTTCTGTTAATGTTGATATTTTGACGTCCTCCCATGAATAATGAATATTCTTGATGGCATTTAGAATGATGAATCCTATACAAAAGATTTTCAGTTTACTTTGCCCAGATTCATCAGAGAAATCACACTCTATGGAAGCGATAACCTTAGGATAGGTATTTCTTAAATAATAACACTTGAAATTCTAAATTGCTCCTTGATTCATGGGCTGCAGAATGGAAGTCATGTTAGTAGGCATGAAAATAACCTTCATTTCCTTATGGATTTTCATTAGAGTTCTTGGGTGACCAGATGTATTTTCAGGGAGCAGCAATATTTGGAAAGAAATATACATGTGTTTCTTTCTGATTAGTGGATCTCAGCAATGGGCTTAAAATAGTCAGTAAACCATGCTATAAATAGATGTGATCATCTGAGGTTTTTTGTTTCATTTACAGAGCATAGACAAAGTAGATTTAGCCTTATTCCCCCACCTTTTTTTTTTTTTTAACTTGTAAGTTTTTTATTTTGAAATTGTGGGATACAATTCAGGGTTAGGTATACAATTATTCATTGTGCAGGTACCCTTGTTGATGAGGTGTACCCGCTCTTCCCTAGGCAGATTCCTACTACTGCCAATCCCACCTCCCCACACCCCATGCCCCGCAGTTTCCTGCTACTGTCAAACTTTTTCTTATAGTATTACAATAGTTGTTCAAGGTCCACTTATGAGTGAGAACATGCAATACTCAGTTCTTTGCTTCTGTGAAAGATCACTCAGTAATTACAGACTCTAAGTTCATCCAGGTTGCCGCGAAGCTCATGATTTTGTTTGTCTTTATAGCTACGTAATATTCCATAGTGTATATATGTACCACATTTTTTTAATCCAGTCCTCTTTTGGATTAAAGCACGGTTGATTCCATGTTCTTGCTATTGTGAACAATGCTGTGATAAACATACATGTGCAGGTATCTTTTTTATAGAGTGATTTGAGTTCTTCCAGGTATATTCCCAGTATGGAGATTTCAGGGTCATATGGAAGTCCAATTTTTAGAACTTTTAGGAATTACCACACTCTTTTCCACAGAGGCTCTACGAGTTTACATTCCCACCTGCAGTGTAGAAGTGTTCCCTTTTTGCTACATCCTCTCCAGCATCTGTTGTTTTTTGAGTTATTGATGATAGCCATCCTGACTGGAATCAGGTGTTATCTCAGTGTAGTTTTAATTTGCATTTCTTTGATGGCTAGTGAGGATGAACATTTTTTCATGTATCTGTTGGCTACTCGTATGTCTCATTCTTAAGAGTCCTAAGATTTTTAGAGTGATAAAAGAGCACGGGTTTCCACTGAAGGTCACCAGTTGCTTTAGTCTCTAACAAGAGCGTCAGTCTGTTCTCAGAAGCTTTGAATCCAGGCACTGACTTTTCCTCTCCAGCTGTCAAAGTCCTAGATGACATCTTTTTCCAATGTCAATCAGTTTGTCTACGTTAAGCATGTTGTATTTAGTGTCTCCACCTTTATCAGTTAATCTGGGAAGACCTTCTGGACAACTGGCCACAGCTTCTCCAAGGGCATTTGTTGTTTTACCTTGCAATTTTGTGTTATATTGATGGCTTCTGTCCTTATTTCATGAAACAACTTCTAACCTCTTCCTTTTTCTCTGTCTCTTTCTCACCTCTCTCAGCCTTCAGAAACTTGAAGAGAGTTAGGGTCTTGCTCTGGATTAGGCTTTAACTTAAAGGGATATCGTGTCAGCTTTGATTTTTCTATCCAGATCACTTGAACTGTCGTCATATCAACAAGAAAGGTGCTTCACTGACTTATTATTTGCGTATTCAGTGGAGTAGCACTTGTAATTTCTTTCTAGAACTTTTTATTTATATTCCCAACTTAGCTGTTTGGTCCATATTGGCTTTTGACATGCCTTCTTCAGTAAGCTTAATCATGTCTAGATTTTGATTTAAAGAAAGACACATGCAACTCTTCCTTTTATTTGAACATATATAGGCCATTGTATCGTTATTAATTGGCCTAATTTCAGTATTGTTGTGTCTCAGAGAATAGGAGGCCCAAGGGGAGAGACAGACAAGAAAAGAGAAAGAGAGAGGAGGAATGATCAGTCAATGAACAGCCAGAATACACGACATTTATCAGTTATTTTTTGCTGTCTTATGTGGGCTCAGTTCATTAAACATTAAATATCACCGATCACAGATCACCATAACCAATATGATAATAATAAAAATGTTTGAACTATTGTTAGAATTACCAAAATGTGACACAGAGGCACTAAGTGAACACGGGCTGCTAAAAAAATGATGTGGATAGACTTGCTCACCACAGGATTGTCACAAACTATCAATTTGTAAAATACATGATATTTGTGAAGTATAATAAAGGGATGCATAATACAATGAGAAGTGCCTGTAATCTTCACCTTGGGTGTGTCTTTGTCATTTATTATTATTCTTCAATGTAACTGCCTTTTGTAGAACAAAATATAGTACCATAAAAAGGGGATAATTTAAGGGCTATTTAAAAACTATTAGAATAACATAACAATTCAACTTTCTTGGTGGAAACAGAAAATAAAAGGTTGTTTTTAACCTCAGACCCAAGTATGGGAAATGGATCTACTTATAACTGCCTTTTGTCAAGTTTCTTAATTTTACAGGTACTTTCTCTAGGTTATCAGCTTTGAATACCATCATTTAAAGTAACAAAAATCACCACATATATCTAGAGATTTTTCTCATAGATATCAGCAGCATATCATTAGTCGTTCAACATAATGAAAATTATTTGAAAACTAAAAATTAGTTTGTGTTGTCTACCAAAACTGTGTGTTTTATTTTTATAAAATGCCATCATATTTTAACTAATTTCTACTAAAAGATATTTCTTTTATACATTCAGTTTAATTGTGCTTTCTTCATTGTTAAAATATTTATCTGTATAACTATGTGTACATCAAGATTAGGAAAGAAGTGAAGTTCTTATTTTTTAAATTTTTTCATTTAGAAAATCATATGCTGTATGTACAAAAGAAAAATCATGCAAATAGCAGCGAACAATCAGTGAATTTACAAGAATTTTTAAGATAAAAAGCAGAGAATATGTCCTAGTAGTATGAGTTCAGGCACCGGTCTTTGATTTTTGAGCAAAAACTCGTGACTTAGGATGTTTCCTGTTTCCATGTCGCTTGCTCAAGGTCTTCGTATGTATCAGAACAATGCTTTCCTGATAACAGTTTCAGCAAGTCGTACAGTTTGTCAGTCGAAACTCACTGAGCTTAAGAGATACACAGAGAAAAAGAAAGAAAAAGGGGAGACGATTGAAGCAGAAGCAGTTTTCCCAACTGGTGACCCTCTGTCATGTCTATTTTACTTCTTTCAGTCTCTAGGAGTGACATAGAGTATGAGATATTTCATAATTGATTTAAGCCATAGACCCACATTTTCGGGGGAAAGCATCTTACAGGATGAGTGTATGGAAACAAACTTTAAGAAGAATCATCTGTTGAATATTTTCACAAAATGTTTTTATTCAGTAATACTTACCTATCACTTTCAATCTTAAGCTAAAAATTGATTATATAGGTCAGTAAGTTCTGTTTTGCAGTACATCTATCATTGGGGGATTTTATAGTAATTAAAAAATTTCTCTCCCAAGCAAAGGAAAAAAAAAAAAAATTACAGCTAGGTCTCTAAAAAGCTTTGGACTGGGAGATGGAAAGACAAGAAAGCAAAGTGACTGTCTTGTTCTGACTCTCCCCGCAAGTTTGTTTTCTTTATTTATCTCTGCATCTCTTCTGTCTTGGCAAACTTACTTGCCTATTTTGATTCCCTCACATATGCCCCAAACAGTAGTTTTAGATCTTTAGTCTACATAATTTTTTTCAGTCTAGAACCTAGAGCATTCAAATACATTTTCTTCATCCATAGTTAGAAAGTTTAAGACAGGAAACAGACTAAGATCTAAAAAATCAGAAAAGAGAGTTTAAAAAATTACATCTTTTAGAGGATAATTACCTGATGCACATTTCCATCTATACCACAATCCAAGCTTCATTTCTATATTTAAATGCCTCCTGAACATATTCACATGGATCTGTTACCATCCTCTTAAAAACTAATCTTGTGATAGTTCTCCCCAAAATAGCTGTGCCTTCTGTCCCCTTAAACTAGACTCAATAATAATGATGCATTCAAGGTGGTGATTTGTGTCCATGCTTATCTTAAATGTTTTCTTCTTCTATTTTCATTAGTACTTATACAAATATATTAAACTATGTGTCCCTTACTTTATGTCTAGTAGGGAGATTACAGTCATCTATAATAGACCATCTTGTTTAGGGATAATCTCTTTAGTGTTTCTGCTTACTTACGTAAACTTAGGGTGAATAGGCAGGTTTAATCATGTAATCACAAGGCAGAAAAAAAAATCCTTTGATATATTTGGGATTCCCTTCCATCATGGGTAATTAACTGGAAAAGTTTAAGCCATATGATAATATTTTTGCTCCAAGATTGTGGAACACTTATTTCTTAAGGTTTTAATTCAGGATGTTTATAAATCCTCATTGTTTAAATCCAAATCATATAATGCTTCAGCATTCTGATATTAGAAAAGTGAAATGTGCTATGGGATAACTTTTGTATAGGGATGTTCAAAAGTTACCACTGATGTTTTAAATACAAGTAGACTGTGATGAAATCTAGTTCTAGCATGTTGTAAAATTCATTATGAAAAATATAGATGTGGCTGGGCACAGTGATTCATGCCTGTAATACCAACATTTTGGGAGGCCCAAGTGGGAAGATTGTTTGAGTCCAGGAGTTCGATACCAACCTAGAGAACATAGTGAGATTTTGTCTCTATCAAAAAGCAAAAAAAAATTAGTTGGGCATGGTGGTGCACACCTATAGTCCAAGCTACTCAGGAGGCAGAGGCAGGAGGATCACACAAGCCAGGAATTTGAGGTTGCAGTGAGTTGTGATTGTGCCACTATACACTCCAGCCTGGGTCACAGAGTGAGACCTTGAATTAAAAAAACAAGTCGCCAGCTTAATATTTAATATGTAGGAGTACATAAATGCAATCTTATTGACATACAGATGAAATATTATACTTAAGCAACACAGATGGATGAAAGGTGATTTTAAATATTCCTACCTCGACTTTAATTTTTCAATGGAGAAAGTTAGCATGTAAGTTTGGCTTTTGCAAGCCAAAGAGTATAAGAGTATCTGACTAGTAAATAAGCTGAGAAAGCCTGTGGAAATAATAAGTTATCAGAAATTGAGAGTGCGTTATGGTATTCTGTATAAAATATATTTGCATTTTTCTGGTGTTCCTGATTAAAATGTCATAAGAGCAGCAGATATCAGAAAGTTTGTGTATATGTGTGTACAGTCTAAATCTTAAATTCATATAGAATTGCAAAAAGCTAGAATAGCCAAGACAATATTAGAAAAGTAAAACTAAAAGGCATATAAAAGGGATATCAATTTATGTAGTGTGTATTACTTAAGGTTTAACAAGCAAACCAATAGAATGAGAGTTCAAAAACAGACTTAACATATGTATTCACTTTATTTACAACAAAGTCTCACTGAATTTTAACATAGAAGTACTTTCAATAAGTTATGGTTGGTCAATTATCTATCCAAAATGGAAATAAAAATTAAGGATTTTGTCCCTATGTTATAACAAACGTACTTAAGATGTTTGGAGACCTAAATGTGAAAGACAAATTAATCAAACTTCTAGAAAAAGTATAGTATGATATTTTCATGATCTTAGGTCATGTTTATTAAGATAAAAGAACAGATCTTGCTGAAGTATCTTACTGGCGAAGAATAAAGAAGACATAAATGCAATTCACTAAACTATCCTGTAAAATTTCTCTTCCTCAATGTCAAAAATAAAGATTGGAATATAGATTTATATTTTATAGTGTGTTTACCTTCTTCTGCTATTTGTTTCGTTCTTTGTCCTTTCTCAAATAACATTTGGCTTAAGTGTTCTAAGCCTGAATACAAGAATGCTCTATTTTTTTTCCCAAAAAGACACAAACAAATGGGCTACCAAATCTATAAAATGTAATATTCTAGAATGAACAAGTTTATCAAACCATAGACTACAAGCTAAATCTGGCCTATTAAATTTATTCAAATTATTTTCTATTGAAAAGCATATGTAATTTTAAGTTTTTCTCCAGAAGTCCATTTTAGGGGAATGTTCTTCTTTCAATATAACGTCATTCCAGTAGAGTTTAACTTCTTGACGTCTTATATTTTACATTTGCATTCTTTGAATATGCATTGAAGATTTTCCTTTGCTAACTAGTGTTTGGTGATATTCATGAAAGTAAGAGTTTCATAGTAGAAAAGGATTGGAAAACTGAGGCTTAGGCTAGGTTATACAAGTTTTCCTTGCCTTTAACATGCTGATATACTGTATTTTGTGAATTCTCAATGAAGCACACTGCGCCTAGCGTTTCTAGGTTCATTTAACCACCGCCTTTGTTGTCTTAATGTTATATGTTGTGCAGTCCTCCTGGAAAGCACCTGTGTTGGACACAGAACATTTTCAAAGGAAGCAAAAGTCTGTCGAAGATTCATCCATTTTTATCCTTTGAGACAGAAATAGCATACCATCAATTAGTAAAAATTTTTAGATGTTATAAATATAATTACAGCTTTGTTGTCCTAATTTGAGAAAATCTCTCACCTGATAATGTATCTTTTTTCTTTACTATCATTTAATCATGAATTTACAAAGCATGTCTAATGACTTACATACTAGTATGATGTAATAGAATTTTTCACTGTCAAGAAAGCTCACTTAACAAAATAATCTGTCTACAAATTTTTGACGTATGTAGAATCATGTGATTTGTTGTCAAACTCTAGAATTTACCCTAGCCAAAGCTGTACAGAATAGAATGTCTCCATCATTTAAATGTTAACTGTTAGCCTGTCATCCCAGAACAGATGAACATTAGACCTTTGCCTTTTCAACTTTCATAACAAAAATGACTTTAAATCCATATTCTTTTCTGCAAAAAGGTAAAACTTGCACCAGCTTAATACGTTTCTTACCTTTTTATGCAGTTACTTTGTTTGGCAGGAAATGAGCTCACATTTCCCTCTGCTGAAGAAAGCAATTTGTGAATCATATACAGTTTGAGAAAAGCATCACCTTATTCAAAAGATAAATCATATGATATTGTTATGCTGAATGAATAAGAAAGCATGGATTGAGAATAGATTGGATGATTGCATTATAAAGACATAAAGTAAACCGATCTGAAGGGTGCACGGTGAATGGACTGAAATTTAATGATATCTCATTTTACCTAAGTCTCTGAGAATCTAATGAACGAATGCTGATTGTCTATTATAGACATTTTTGAAGACTGAGAATTAATATGAGCCCGATTTTAGAAAGTCTGTGATATTTATCATCCTCGTTATATATAGGATAATATGCTCCAATACTTACTTTTGCTAGTAAGATTTGTTTTTTTAAAAACTTCTGATTTTATTCAGTAGACGATTAAATAAAAATTATTTCATTTTTAATACTTAAGTATTAGTATGACACTACTTTTTTGCTATAACAAAGTAGCACAAACTGACATAGAAGAGAAACTTATTGCTGTTCTGGAGGTGAAAAGTCTAAAATCAAGTCACAGGAAGGTCCATGCTCCCTTTGAGAATGTGAAGGAATATTCTGCTCCAGACCTGCCTAAGCTTCTGATAGCCTCTTGGCTTGTAGAAGCAAAATTTACATTTCACATTGTATACTCCCTGTGTGCTTTCTCTGTGCCAGTATCCAAATGTCCCCCTTTTTAAAAGGACAGTATCCAAATGTCCTCCTTTTTAAAAGGATACCAGTCATATTATGTTAGGGTTCATTCTGTTCCATCTCTTTTTAACTTGATCACATTTCTGTAAAGACCCCATCTTCTATTCTGAGATTCTAGGGGTTAGTTCTCCAATGTATTGTTTGGGGGAGACACAATTCAACCCTAATAATATTGCTTTTTCCTTCTGGCTATCACATTGTAATTGGCCCCAAATTTCATGACAATCATGATTAAATTTGTTCTATTTTATTTCACTGAAATTTTAGTGAAATTACCATGATCCATTCTCTCTGAACTCTCTGGCGCCCTTAATATGATGACTTTTACTTTTTATATTCTTTTTGCATGGTAGTTTTATGGTATCCATAACTACAGTAAATATCTGCTTTGAAGAAGAAAAAAGGTGGAGAAAGTTTCCATTTTTCTTTTTAAATCAAGAAAGCAAAATACTCCCCAATCTCCCCAGCATAATTCCTCTTGAATCCAATAACTAGGATCTAGCAAAGTGGCTGAAGACAATTCAGAGTGATGAGAAATGATTAGTTATTTCCTGCTTCTGAGCACACAGACTCTTTATTAAAAAAAAAATCAAGTTTCTGCTAGCAAGAAAGAATGCAGGTTGTCTCTGTTGTGTCAGCAATTCAAGAGTATCTACTGTACCCACTATGAGACTTTCTAGCAGTGAGAACTTGATGAGATCTGGTGAAAGTGGTCATCTTTTTTTTTGTTTGTTTCCTGTATCTCCAAGTGGGATTTAAGAAATGAACCCAAAAAGTGGATATTGGTGACCTGAGAGTATTATCCTGATTTTTGAATAGAGTTTATTTTTGTTATAGTAATTCATCTATCTTATTAATTACATAATTTAAATGATATTTAGCCACACAAAATATTAACTTGCATGGAAGTACATAGGAGTACTGTTACTTATAAACAGCATGATTTTTTCCTAAGTATTTTGTTATAGAAAATTGAAATGTATATTCTGCTAATGATGCATTTTAACATGGCTCATTATGTTTAGCATATAGGAAATATAATTGTTTAGATATCGTACAGAGATACAAAATGAGCTAAGCCAAAATAATTTCAATTAATTATTTAATATTTTCTTGAAAATTCATATTAGTCTAGTTTACTATTTGAACTTTATGAAAAAGCAGGAAAATCTGTTTTGTGTATTGAGAAGTTTATCCTAATAATTTTATTTTTATTAATTTATTTATATGTTTATTTTTTATTCTAAAGATGTGGTGTACAATTCAGGATTAGGTATGCAAGTGGTCATCGTACAGGCAAATTTTAATAATTTTAAATAAAACAAAATTGTTACTGTGTATAATACATAGCTTTTAAAAAATGTATATTTGTTAAATTGTTGGATAATTTAATACACTTATGTTCCTTTTTTTTCAGGATAGAACTGAAAGCAATATTTTTTAAATGTTCTGTAAAGTTAAAGCAAAACAAAAGAATACCGTCAGATGGTTGCATGCCAGATATCAAGTAGAACTGAATCCCTTCGAAGCAGACAAGTAAAAATAAATGGTATTAAAGTTAAACACTGTTGTTGAAAGTGAACTTAATGAAAACAGTGAATCAAAAATAAGATGTCTTGAGGGTAGTAAAATGTCTAAGATAACTTAATGTGTGTAACTTTGGCTTATATTATTTCATATATATCATATAAATGGTACTGCCTGTTCTTGGAAAAACAGTAAGTAATACTACAAACAATAATATCTTTCAACAAAGCCAATGTCTAATACAATCAAACATAACATATCTAGATGGTTTAGCAGCTCAATAAAATTGATTGCAAATAATTTGAAGCAAGTTGTATCAGACAGAATAATTCACAACTAGAAATAATTTTCACAAAATATTACTTCAAAGATAAATTCTGCAAAGAAATAATCCATTTAAAATTTCAACTGTAAAAAATCACTATCAACGGTAAATGAACTATCTTATGATATGTTAAATATATATATTTCATACTTTTAATCTTTTACAGAAATGCAATATTTTATTCAAAGAGCTAAAGCCAACATCATCATTTGAGCTGAAATAAATGTTCTTCTGTAAACATCAGGAAAATTTTACTTCCAGGTATAAGATAATTACAGTTAATACTCATTTTTTGAGTGCAGACATGCATTGTATTTATAGGAAATTGTAAACGATCTCTGCATAATAGAAACATTCATTCAAGAATTCTGAAATGTCAAAATATACATAATCAGTTTATTGAGGGTTTATTGGGTAGTATAAACTAAATATGCCTTTTCCAAAAACCACCCTTTATGCTGTTTTGAATCCCCCATTTGCCTCAAGACATTGTCCTCTGAATACTTAAATTCCATTGTTTTCTGGTTGTGTTGTTTATTGAAACTCAGCTCAGACCAGTTTAAAACTCTAATTTCAGATCCAGTTCAGAGCGTACTTACTATTCCCACTTTCACAGCACAACCATTGCAGGAATAGAGGATAGACCCTTAACTGGCTCTGAGACACCAGCTCTACCCAAATCCCCTGGTATGGGGCAGAAAGGGGAAAAAGAAAAGGCAACAATCCTCTTACATACATAACTTGTCATATTTTGTGAAGGGAGGTGTCCTTATCCTGTTTCCAGTGTAGTCAGTTTCTCTGTCTAATGCTGATTCTCTTTCTGGATGAGGTGGGTTTCCATAGGAAAGGGCACATAACTAGGGAATAAAACAAGATTACGTGTGAAACATAATTATGAGTAACTTTGTCCCCAGTTCTCTAAAATGTTTACCACTGGAAAATTTCTTTCTCTGCTCCATGGTGATAAATCTGGCAATCCCATGACTAAGTAGCTTCATATATCATTTTAAAACAATGACTTTGTAATAAACGCCCTGTATTTTCTTCAAGTAAACCCAGCACAATCTTTCTGTTATTGTTGTTTTGGGACCTGATGTGAGTGGGGAGAACAGGATAAGAAGTTGGCAGGGTAGTGGATAAAGATGGTAAGGCCTGTTATGTTTTTTATGTATTGATAGGGGAATGCTGGGAGGAGAATTCTGGCTCTATTATTGGAAGCTCTTTGACACCTCTTTTTGGGGTGTGAGGACCAAGTGTCTTTGCCCTTTAATTTGGATCTTAGCTGCAACTGCAAGTCTCATAGTAAAGCTTACTTTCTTTCACAGGTAAATAAATGAGTTACTTAAGTTTTCTCCTGGCAAAATAAACTAAAGTCATTGTTCTTTCTTCTGGTTTATCTGACTCTATAGTCTATACTTCCTTCATTATCTTACTCTGAAAGGTATTATAAAAGTTCTCACAAACTCAGAAATGAAATAGACTTTGAAATCTGGACTACCATTCTTCCTTCTCACACAAAATTTGGAAAAGATTTGCCTGTGTTCCCTTTTTAGCAAGTTGCCTAAAATCCTCCATGATAAATTCTTACACAGAGAACTATAATTAATATGACTATCAAGGAGCACGAATCATCTTTTTTTTTCCATATTTCTTTCATAGCCACTTAATTATTATGCTTCATTACTTTTAATACTGTTTAAAATTGAATCTCAAACTGTTATATGATAATTGGAAAATATACCACATGAAACACTTGGGTTATTTTTTCTTCATACCATTTTATTGATGTTTCTAGACTAACTATATTCTTATTACATCTCTTTTTATTTTATGTTCTTCTTAGGAAAATGTATTTTGTAAATTCTTCCTTTACCCTTTGTTTAGTTGATACAGAGAACATTGCTAAGTTCTGAGATACTTTCTCCACCTGATTCCCTAGTGTGAGACAGAAAGAGATAAAAGGTAAAGCAAGGTCTTCCATAACCATATTTTAAGATTTTTAAGAAGTAAAACCTATTTTAAGAAGTCAAAGGTTTAACAGGTGTTGTTTTTTGTTCTTTTGTTTAAAAAGTTTCTACAATTTTGTATCGGTTTATTGGAGATTCTTATCTTAGAGAAGTGTCATGAGAGTACATTGTTCGAGAAACCATTTCTCAGTGGTGCTATTTTGAATTCCTCATTTCATGATATATAGGTAGCCTGGATTAAAATAGTAAGAAAAAATTTATTGAGAAACTGAATAATTTTGTTATCTTCAAGTATTATTAATCAATATAATAGTTCCTTATTTAGGTAAAGTATTTAAGCAACATTTTAGAGGAAAAAATTTGATAATAAGCAATTCAGAGCAGGAAAACGCTCAAGGGTATGAAGAAAGAGCTTAGTTCAAATTCTGGCAGTGTCAATTTACTAGTAACATAATTATGTCCAAGTTAAAATAGTTCTAAAAATCAATTACATATGTAAATTTAAAATAATAACTATCTTATAGTGTGGGTGTGACAAATTAACTTAGAAAATATACAAGTTATCTGATGAAAAGTTGGCACACTACGAGACTTGATAATAAAGAAATGTTTTTACATTGTTAAGAAAGAAACTATAATATAAGAAAGTCTGAAGTATTTTATAAAGTTAGAAAAACAATTGTATGAGAATCTAACATAAGTCAAGGCTCAAAGTCAAAGTTCACACACAAAATAAGACATAAAAATTTGTAAGAAGCATTATTTTCTTGAAATATGACAGTTAAATACTGTGTTCCAATAACCATTAAGTATTAATTCATCTCTATGAGACATGATACTCATTTTTGTTGTGTATTTATAATGCTATTGGGAAGGTTTGAGCTAGCAATGCATAAAATAATACAACTTTAAAATTTCAAGAGTTAGGTAAACCATCAAGTCTTGGTACAAATCTTTCACATTCTATTTACTCATTTTATTTTTAGTACTATCAGTAAACACAAATGTTGTCTGCCAAAATATCTGGTAAAAACAGATAGTGAAATAAAATATGTTTCTATTTACTATCTGCCCATCTGACTTCACTGCTGTATAAATCTGTAAATTTAAAAAAACTGTAGGGAGGTATTAGAGTACATTACTTTGTGTCTTGGTATATTTATTATGACTTTTATTAAAATTTATCAAGTACTTGGTGCACTTAAATATGAATATGAATTTTATTTAAAATTTTTAGAGGATTTTATAATGAAATACATTGATTTAGACAGGCTTCTCAAGCTGTTCATTTTATGGTGTTTAATGTAAGTGCTGAAATTAAGATACTATTTCTATTTTTATAACAATTATGTCTGAGAAGTACTGTAAATATGATTAAAATAATTAAGAAATATTTCAAAGTATAATACAAATAATTGTGCACCTGATATGACCCTGAACTAAAAAGAGATGTAAGAAGGCATATTAAGAAGATAGTGCTTGGAAATGTCATGGAAGCCTTATTTCTATATATTCTTGAGTGTGGGGAAAAGAGAAAGAAAATCTGATTTTCACTGGGATTTCAACTTGGATATGATACTTACTGTCTTAAAGGAAACAACGTATAAGCCCAGCATGTAAGAGAATGAATAGCCCTATTAGAAATCAGAGTTACGGACATGCAGGATCAAGTATATAACAAGAAGAAAACCAGCTTTTATGTAGCAATACAACGGTAAGAAAGATGCTTTGACGAGCATATTAAAGGTAAGTGAAATCTGTATAAGAATACTATCGATAATCATTTACAAATACGAACACAGAAATTTTCCCTAATAACTATTGTAAGTGTTCTGGTTCAAGATAATAACATCATGTGATTAAGTAATTTGAAGTGAGGAAGAAAATATGGAAAATATTTTAAAAAATTGACAATTTGGGAATGTCATGAGAAAAAAGAAGAAGCTTCTCTCAGCTATCCTTGCTTAAGACATTTTACGAATTATCTGTGAGAAATATTTATCAATATTAACTTCTCTATAATTTGTAATTCACTTTACATGGTTGTTCTTATGCTAAACATGGCAACAGTTATCGATTGGTTCTAGCAACAATAGCAACTAGATAAAATTCAGAATGCACGATGTACAGCCAAGGTACTATTGAAATTAACATGAACAAAATGCGATTTCCCAACTCTCAAGGGCTTCATAGATTTCTAAGAAATCTACTTTTTTTTTTCAAAGTGTGGTATCAGTCATTCTAAATGACTCTGTTATCTTGTTAAGATTCTGAGTTAAAAACCACCCCCAGGGCTTGGCCCCTTAGGTGTCTAACTTTAGGCACTGAAACACTGTATACCTGTGAACTTTGAAGATAAGATAGTTACTATCAGAAAATCTATATTTCAAAGTTTTGAATTTGTACCATATTAAAAAAATATGCTTCTTTTTTTTTCTTCCCTTAGAATTATTTCCCAAAGGCCCTGGATTTATATCTAGACTTTCTTTACCAATTGGAGTGAGCCATGCATTTATACCTATAAATGTTTTTTTAAAATACAGCAAATAAATTAGCAAATCATATAATATATGTTTCTGTTAACTCCCAGATTTAATAGATGATAATGCGTTTTGCCATTTGATTTTAGCCTTTTAAAAATAACTAATTGATTAATTAAAACATTAAAGAGTGGACAAAGGTACCATTCCCACCACTTCTTTCCTTCCTTCCTCTCCAAAAGTAATCAATAACCTACAGTTTATCACTTCTATCCATGCTTCCTATTGTTTACTCATTTGTTCCTTATCTAAACTATATGTTTCAGCAGGAATCACCAGCTACTGAGGCAGAGATAGAGGTTCTGATCACAAATTTTTCCCTACATATTTTCCACGAATGATACATCACTGTTATTCAACAAACATGACAACCTACAACTTGTAAGTTTCTAGACTGGATTCTAAAGATACGAAACAAAGAAGTATCTCCTCTCAGAAAATGTATTATCTATTTATAATGCATCCCCTTTATGTATATTCATAAAATAATATGCACATATTTCAATGAGGTAACATCATTCATGAACTGCTATGAAGATGATAAATTGATGTGGCAAAGTTATATCAAAAATATATATTTCTGCTTTCTCTGTGCTTGTCTTCCACTTAGCCCCTTCACTTATTCCCTGAGATCCACTTAAAAATTATAATAATAAAACAAACGAACAAAAACCCCTGTATTCTTATCCAAGAGGCAAATCCTCAAAGGTGCCTCTGGGTGAAGTGTGTATTATCAAGATTCTGGTGGCAACTTTCAGAGTGCTTTTTCAACTCCTCAAAGCTGAATAAGACAGGATATGGTGTTTGGATTGTGGTAAGGAGGAAAGAATCAAACTACAGAACAGAATGGATGTGTCAGAACTTGGTAAGTAAGAAAGAGTAAAGAGAGACTTTAGTCCTTAAGCCCACCTGCTGTGTAGGCACCATGGGAATTCCAGGGATTCCAACTGCCAATGACAGCAGTCCATCAGTCTTTGACTATCCACTGTCCTCAAGATTCTGTCCTGCTCTCCTGTTCATTCACCACTCCCAACTCCTCTCATAAAGAATGAAGGCCATGAACACAAAACCCTCTATGTGGAATTAAGGGCATGACGGCAGGTTCTCCCTGTATTTGAAGTAATTCAGGACAGTGTGGAAACAAAACTGACAATCTGCCCTAAACAAGCATACACATCACGTTCCATAGTCGGAAAAAATAAACACAAAAGTGGCACACTGATATAAATTAAAAATAATTAGATCACCCTATTTCCAGTCTCCCTAATAATATAAAACTCTGGACATTTTTCCTAAGCTATTGGCTTCTGAACAACTTTATTCCTAACCTCTTCAATGCTAAAACTGGTATGTGTGTGTTTGTATGTGTGTGCACGCACATGTTTCTTGATGTACTGTTATGAAGTACTTTTTTGTAGTGTTGTTATAAGTCAGTGTCTTAATTTTGTTTTTAAAATGCTTTTCTAAATAGTTGTCAATCTTGGCTGGGCACAGTGGCTCATGCCTGTCATCACAGCACTTTGTGAAACTGAAAAGGCAGAATTGCTTGAGTGCAGTAGTTCGAGACTAGCCTCAACAATATAGTGAGACCCTGTCCCTACAAGAATTTTTTTTAAGTAGCCAGGTGTGGCAGTGAACACCTATAATCCCAGCTACTGGAGAGGCTGAGGTAGAAGGTTTGCCTGAGCCAGGAGGTTGAGACTGTGATGGGCTGTGATCCTGCCACTGTACTCCATCTTGAGGAACAGAGTGAGAGCTCAACTAAAAAAAAAAAATTTCAATCTCATATTGGTTTAGGCAGCAATAAATTCAGATCTCTCGCCTACTCTCATGTTATCATAGCATAATAGTCAAGCATGACATGAATGTGCATTGAATATGTATAGAATCAATAACTAGAGTTATCTTTAAAAAAAGAAGAAAAAAGCAAGCAAAAGGCAGGAGGAACATATTGAATAATTAGAAAAATGAGCAGAAAGTTTATGATCTTGTTTCTTTTTGAAAGAAAGTAGGCATGAACTCTTCAACTATAAGAACAAGTCATCTACAAATGTTTCTGTGTGTTCTTTAAATTAACTTTCACACTCAACACAATAAAAGTATTATCCCTTCTCTGCATATCCTTACATGTCTCTGAAGCAAGAGTGTTTTTTATTGCTAGGTTCATGATCTGTCTTACCTCTTTCACTGCCTATTTCATTACTCTATTCTTATTAAAACAAAACAAAAATGAAAACAAAGCAAAACAAAAATCTAGTCATTTCCTTTTCTATGTTGTCATTTATAAACATCAATGATCAGATGTCTATGTGACTTATTTAATATAAATTAACATGGAGTTCTGTGCAGTTTATTTAAATAAAAATTTATATGTTTTTAAATTTTCTCCATTTTTTTTAGAAATTTTTTTCTTCTTTTTCTTCTTCTTTTTAGCTTTATTGCCCAGGCTGGTCTTCAAGCTATCCTACTGGTTTAGAAACCCAAACTTTTGGGATTACAAGCTTGGGTCATCACTCCTGGTTTTGTAAGATAGCTCAGCCATGCAAAGCCTGTTCTTGTTTTCTTTTTCTTTTCCTTAAATTCGTGTAACAACAATAATAAGTTCTAACTAATCCATAGCATGAGATTTCTAAGAAAATCTTCAAGATGTTTATAGGTAAAAATAGTATGTATGTAAGTAGCATAACATGTTCTTAATCATGTTTCTAATTCTGAAGTCTATATTTGATCTCTTCTTTGTTTTCTTCAAGTCTCATCAATAAGGCAAAAAATGAAGCAAAAAGAACTGAATCAAACTTGGACCAGTCTCCGGAAGAAATGTAGGGAAGGATTCCCAGCTAATGAAGGTCCTTAAAGTGGAGGTGAGTTTAGAAATAGAATCTTATAATAAATGTTCCTCTATGTGATTATGATGAAGTTTGCTTAAAAAACTCCAATCTTATAGCCAAGGTGGTCGGTTGATTAGATATTTATTTTCTACATATAATTAGCCTATAGATGTTTTGGTGTGGTGTATGGTTGTTTTTATTCAGAAAAGTTAATTTTTATGCATTAGAGATATAATTTCCTTTGAAAATGCTAAAATAACTATATTAACAGTTAAGGAGAATAAAATGGTTTTTAAGCACCTATGTTTGTCTTAAACATGGAACTATGATTATTGTTTCCATGAAGCCAGAGAACTAAGCAGACGATCAAAAAGAGATCTCTTATAGCTTCTGGTCAACACCTGAGATGCTTCAATTTTTTTTCTGGGTATATAAAATTTTATTATGATAATTATGTATTCATCAGATTCCAGCAATAAATAGGAAAAAAGTTAAAATCAAAATTTGGCCATCTGAGCAATGAAAATTACCTGTCATTAGTAGGATAAACTGTTCAGCTTTTGCATATATGAGATTTTACCTTTTTAAAGAATTTTTTCTTTTAATTTTTTTTTTATTTTAAAGATGTGGGGTATGAGAAGCTTCATTTTAAGAGCCAAAAAGTGACAGAGGTACCCATGGGATTTATGAGAAGAAAGGAATTGGTTGAAGAAAGTAGGGAAACAAATAAAGATGTAGATGGTGTCTATAATCAGAAAGAATCTCACTTTTGGGCTACCCATTTCAATATCTATTGTCTCATCACTGTGCAGCTATGTTGAAACCTACCTATCCTTCAATAAAGAACTTCAAATAGTCTTAATTGTAGGTAAATCAAGGCTGTTCTGTGGGAACATGGCAAGACAGAATGACCATTGCAAGATTGTTGTAGACTAAGACAAGGGGGCTTCTGAGAGGCAGAGACCCAGAATTATCATACACCATTGCGATTTAAGAGAAGAAACTCAAGACAGGGACAATGGTTAGAAAGCAAATTTCTGATCACTCTTTATGGATGAGTACATTTCATCCTTCAAGAAAGTGAAACTCTTTTGATCTATGATAAAATATTCATTGATACAGTTTAAAGAGTGTAAAATTGACGTTTCTCAAGGACTAAGGAAATGAGACTATATTTATATTATTGTATTTAAAACAATTAAATCTCTCTAAGATATCACCTGTATTCAAGAAAACATCTGCACAACATATTTAATATAGTTATTATAAATAATTATGATAATATACAGGAACAGTATATGAAGAGTTTCCCAAAATACCTCTTCAGTGTTTGCTTTTTTGTAATTATGAACTGTATTCTTAAGAAGATTTGACTCTATTATGTCCTTGAAAATCATTTAAACATTACTCTTCTCAGATACTTTAAAAAGCCTTCTTAATGACATAATTTTTTTGAATAATGTTGTAAATATTATATAACAGAGCAAATAACTGGGAAATGATAGAAAAGTTAAAATTCAAAATCTTGAAGGTGGGGGAAGCCTTTGAGAAGGAGAAAATGAGACAATATCAATATGCTCCAACCAAGTTCTAGAAGAAACTATGATAAGAAGATGTGTGGAGACTTAAGAAGTGATCTCTAAGAGTTAGAGAGCTATCAGCTCATGTCCAAGCTGGCACACAGAGACTGGATATTTCCAGCAAGTTGGTCTAGCTATGATGAGTAGCAAGTACATTTTATTCAGTGTATTCTCTATGTATAAAATGTTTATAAATATATGTATAAAATCATTATTATTTTACAATATTTCTATAAACTAATATGTTGCTTCATCATAAAAATTATGGAACTGAAGCAGAGAGAGGTATAACAACTCGCCTAAGATCACATAGCAAGTAAGTAATTGAACTACTGAGGTACTAAATATATTACAAGAAATCACACTTAAAAATGAAATATACTTCTCCAATTTACATTGATTGTACATAATTCAGTATTCCAATAATTGCAATGGAAAAAATCCCCACACAAATATAATATCCAATAATTCAGGTCATATAGGCTCAGAAAATTTAATTTTATTTAGAAAGATAAAGAACTGTATTTTTCTAGGATTCTAATGTCATGAAGAATTTCATACATGTGAATGTTATAAAGTAATATGAATTTGATTTTGAAGTGTTACATTTGTATATCTACACAAGCAGTCTCTAATGAGATATATTTTTAGGGACAGAGAGTGATGGTGAGCTACCTCACAATAAAATAAAACTCATTCAGCCTATTTGGAAATTCAAGAAGGTTAGTGAGATCACCTGTTCTATCCTAGTGTTGTGAATATGAGCAACCTGAGAGTGTTTTTTCAAACCAAATAGCTTGTGGTTTATGTATGATTGTGGGACTTCTCTACATAAGGGTATGATTGCAAGTTAATACATCATATGATAAAAACTTGGCATAATGTAGTGATTATAAATCTTTTAGGTTTCTGTTCATAAATAAAGATTTATGAGCAAGAGTTACATTTTTTCTTTTCTTTCATGTATAAATTAGCCTTAGGATTTTATGAATAATTCAATATGAGAAATATCGTCTTTCAAAGCTATGGTAAGTAGGAAAGTTGTGTGTGATTTTATACAAGTATATCTATGTGCATACCAAAATAACGCAGAGAATAACATATATACAGATTAGGAAACCTTACTTTAATGTTTTCTGAGTTTTTGAATATTTTCTTAAAATGTTACACGTAAAAATATAACTTGTGGTCATTTAATCAATTATATAATGTGGATTGATTTATAAAAATTTTAATTTAAGGATATTTAAATAATAATTCATGTGGTATATTTCTGTTTATAAGTATCTTGCAATTTAGTAAGTTTAAGCACAAACATTTTGAAAATAACATTTGTAGTTTAAGATAAGATATTGATTATCTTTGAGATATTGATTCTTTGAGATATTGATTCACAATGCTGCCAAATCTCCCCAAATAGAAAGAATAATAAGGGAAGCAAAGCTTTAGGAATCAGTCCAATCAATCCAATATTGCCTCAATTTTTTTAATTGAAATTTAGGTCAGATATGAAATACATTAAAAATATTTCTATAATATGAAATATTTCCCTTTATAAGACACGTTAATATATTGTCCAAAGTTTTTACTAAGTATACTAAAATTTTACACCAATTTAGAAAAATGTAATAGAAGATGAAAAATGTTAAGAAGCATGTTCTTAATTTTGGCTGGTTCTGTGATCTAATAAGCAGCACTCCATAGTTCAAAAGTTTAAGGAAATATTTCAAAGTACTGTTGCCACAAATATTGAGACAGCAAACTCTGAAGACTGTGAGCCCAGGAATTTTAACCCTTCAGAACTACATTGGAATCTTTATTTTAGGTACTTAGATTATTGAGTTCATATTCTTCATTATTAAATTAAGATAACAATAATACTCATCTTGTAATGTTTGAGCAATAAATGAGACAAGGTAAGTAAGTTACTTTGCATGTGGCACAAAATAATTATTGAAGCATTAAATATTTAAAAACTCATTATTATTATCCTTCTAAAAATGTTCATTAAAAAGTTGCTATTTGCTAAAATAAAAATATGAATCTATATTCTTGCACATGCTCTTTCTAGTTACTAATAAGGATAATTAGAACAATAATAGCATCAGTAACAATGATAATATTTGATCTTTATTAAACAACTAGTGCAGAAAAGATATATTACGTATCTTGTTTCACTGAATCTTTATAGCCAACTTTTGCCATAGGTTATACCAATTCCCGTTTCACAATAAGAAAGTCTAAATTTAGAGGTAGCATAGTAAAAGACAGAGGGATAAAAATTAAAATTGTGAAAGAACAGCCTTCAGAATTTGATTTTAACAACTATGCTATTCTGCCCCTTCCTACTAGTTATATATGTGACACACATACACACTTACAGAGTAGTATTAAAACTGAAGTGATTGTATGACAAACTGGAAAAGAGGAGAACACTTCTAATTAGGATTTTTTGAAGATTACCTACGAGGCTCATGTCATTTTTTTCACTTGATGTCTACTCCTCCCAACCCCAGAACATCCTGCCTTAGTGGTAAATGCTTAACAACCTATGGGGAGGGTAGAGAAGAAGACGTCCTTGACCTGTAGCTTTTGCTAATTTCCCGTTTCCAGAGTGTGAACTATTCCCAATATGACTGACTTCAAGCTACCAATTGTGGAATCTTGAAAAAGCTTGCAGAATCTGTGACCACGTAATAATCAATTCTAGGGAGTTAGTATTAACCAGCTCCAGATTGCCACTGCATTATTCTACCTTAATTTTCATTAAAATGCTATCACCTCACATGTTTTGTATTTTTTGTATTAAAGTGGTTATCTCCATACCTGCCCTTGACTAGAAAGTGTTTTCCACACGAGGATGAGAATTAGAGACTTGACCTATTTTGCTGACTGCTCTTTTTTCAGTACCTAGAAAAGAGCATGGCATGTAGTAGACACTCATTAAATATATCTTAAATAAATAAACAAAGGAAGGAATGGCCAGTCATTATAATTAGTCAACATTTATCCCAATCTTCTACCCAAATATTCAGTTGTACTGAGGTTACCACTTTATTCAGAATCACATGTCTTTAAAGTGAATTATTGCAACTATTAAAGCAATTCATTACCCTAACATTATGGCTGATTTATTTTCTGGGTTTATAAAGTAGAATACCAGAAACTAGTCATTTAATGTAGGCAATCAATCTCAGACTGAATATGTGCAAGACAAACTCTTGCCTTAGACTATGTATATGTGCTCTCATACGTTAGAAAAATACTTCTCAAAACAGAATGATTAAGTAGATATTTAACAGCTTGGTCATGTTTTATACTACCAGTATCAACTCTTATAATTTGAGTTATAGAGACAAGATGTATTGTTAGACACATTTATTTACAGGTTAAAAGTCATAATTTGTTTATTTTGGGGACACAGTTGCATCATTCATATTTTGATTCCATGGTATGTTCCAACTAAGAATTATCCTCAATACCTGCAACTCATCAGAGCTTTAACAAAACTATTACCAGATTTCATGTGTAAGGATCTATGCTGATGTATTCATGATTGATAATATAAATAAAATTTCATTTTAATTCTTGATATATTTTTACTACATAAGTCTTCGAGGCATAGCTAGCTATTTTTAGGTACTAAAATGCATAACTCAGTGCATTAATAGACAGATAAACTTTGTCAAGTTATTTTCTTTGTGAAGTATCAGGTTATATTTGTGGTTTTTAAATAAGGATTAATGGGATGCCACATTTAAAATTTTTGGTGAATGTTAGTTCACCTGCATAGCATATTTTATAGACATATCCGTCATGGATTTTGTTATGAATGACTATAAAATATCTTATTAAACTTCTCAATCATGGCAAAGCATGCCTAGAATTCAACATAATGAAATAATTTCAGATCTTATTTATTTTGGTTGTGAGCAATAAAACAGTTGGATATGATTAATTCAAATTTGCTTTTACACATGTTTTTACAAAAGTGAATGACAGACCACAATGTAGATGCTTAGTATGGCTTTCTTCTAATCATTTACTAATTTTTTTTTAAGTAGAATTTATTGAGAGGACAGAAAAGCTCCCATAGAAGGAGGGAACCCAAAGGGGTTGCCTGCATTTACTCATTTTAACTGTAAAAATATCACAAAAAAATAAAGCCCGGTGTGTTTGGAAATACTGTCTCATTATTTACATGTCTGCCTATAACTGTTAGGTGATTTTTCTGAGCATATTAAATAAGAGGGGAAGTGACAGCGGGACTCACAGAGGCTGCAGAAGTCTTGTTAACAGACAAGTGGGCAGTGTTATCCCTTACATGAACAACCACCCATAGATGCCAACAAACTGACCATCCCTTGTAGTTGAGTAGATTGATTTGCTGAAATTCCTAGTCAGTTAGACAGAATAGTAGTCAAACAAAAACAAACTTAATTTTAAAAAACTAAAAGAGAGTCTAATATTATTAGTGAATAATTTTATAATGGTATGTTAAATCAGTCTTGATTATTCAAATCTATTATTAATTAAATTTAATGATTTAAAAAATAAATATGGAAAATGAAATTTTTGTATGGTATAACACTTTTATAGATGATGAAATGCAGAAAAATATCTTGAGGATACTCGAACAAAATGTGGTGTCTCCTATTTTCCATATCATTAGAAAATTGCTTTGCAAAAGTAGAGATTGATATGCCATTTGAACAATTTTTCTTCTCAGTGCTAGCAAATCTGCAATACTTTTCTATGCTACAATTTTTTTATATTTAAAATATAAACAGTTACATGCTTTAGGACTTAAAGTATGCTAAAAAGAGGTCATTTAAGTGAATCTGGTTCCAATTACAGTGGATCCATTAATGTGTAAAGATAAAAGCTAATAATATTATAAAATTAACATTTTAGCACCATTGGCACCAGGCCAACAATTAACGAAATAAATAACTTGAAAAGTCCGTCATCAAATACTATTAACGATTGAATTCATATTGTATGCCAGTGAATCTCAACCTGTCTTAGGCAAAAGATTCCCCAGAGCTGCAGGCTTCAAATGAAGATTATTAAACTGCTCCATGAATTTTTTCCTTAGTATAGGTGAAGTTCCCCAAGAGATTATGGTGCAGGATGACCACAGTTCATACTTCAGAAAACACTGCTATCCTCCATTCAAACCAGTCATATTTGAATGTAGAAAGAAGAGTGTCATGAATGAGTGACCAAATCGTGTTAGGAGAAATTTCCTTGGAGATTTGTTATTTGTTTCAGTAAGAAGACAGTTGCAAGTTAAGTACTTCACCATAGAGAAGAAGAAAATGAGAATAATATGTGAAACTCAATGTAAATGAACATCACGGATTAGAAATTTGTTTTAATGGAAGTAAATTATCATCTATAAGAGATTTAAAGGATGACCAATAATTCACATTCTGTAGAGTTAAAAGAGACTATAACCATTTCAAAATATTTTGCAAGCTTTAATTCTATAAATGTGAGTCAATCATTTTGCAACTTAAATCACTAATTTATATAGGTTATAATAAGTCTTCATAATAGAAAACTAAAATGACATCCTGTAATAGAAACATTCAGTATGGATTTTAGTTGAAGGAACTTAAACAATATAATTTTTTCTTTATAATTAGTTTTTGGGTTTCCATGAGTGAGATACTGTATAATTTCAAAAACTGCCTCCAATTCTGCCAGTTTATTGTATAGACATAAATCAGACACTCTTGTAAAACTTGCATAATTTGTTCTTGCAAAGCTAGCTAAATATAGATGCTGGTGAAAGTAGCCTGATTCAAGGGCTCTAAGATTCTGATTGGATGAACAGCATTACTAAGGTACATAATAGCTGTTGCTACAGCAGGGAAAATTGTAGTTTTTGATAAAGGATATAAATTCAGGTCAGTGAGTTAGTACAAAAAATGTTATTAGCAAGTTGCCAATTTTTCCCTTCCCCACTTGAGGTAGTCATTTCTCCCTTTTAATCAATTTATATTTTTAAAGAGCAGAATCTCTAAATATTAGTTCAATACAACTATGCATCAAATTTCAGTTTCCCAGTCAACCCAATGAAGGCAAATGAAAAAACATGCCCATGAGCCAGAGAATTAAACATTACACTTTTTGTTTTTGAAAACTTAGTTCCACTAAGATATAATTATTTAGAATATTTTTACCGTATTTAGAATAACATTTGAAGCAGTTAGGCAAAGTGCCAGAATTTAAATAACTTTAAAAGTCCTGTGTGTCCATTTGAATATAAACTTTTTTCTTTTCCTTTTTTTTTTAAGCAAAGGGCAGTCCCATGCAAAGATCTACTTACCTCCCCAGTTTTCCATCATGTAGACACAACGTGAATGCATTTACATTGTTTTTTCTCAGGCAAGAATGCCCAGGGAACTTCAAAGTGTTTCTCAACGTAGTTCCTAGTTCCTTTGCATACAGTTAAATTCTCAGAAGGACATAAAAATAAAATGCAAGCAGGAAGGAACTTCAACATTCATGAGGTATAGCTTGCTTATTTGGCTATATTAGGGCTATTTGTTCTATACGATTTTCTTGTTCTTATGTAGTGAAGGTAGATGAAGAATTTTACAAGCTTGTGTACCACAAACCAATCTCAGAGATGTTACCAGATGCGGAGGCCGTGAGAATGTGCTTCTCACATCTCTGAAGATGGGTACGTTAATTGATCAAGAGTCCCATCTGCTACTCTCTGCAACCTGTGGACACTGAGGGCTGAGATCAAATCTGGCACAGCTTGCTTCCTTCCAATGCTTCACCTCAGGCCATCACCCTGAATACCCAGCTCATTCTATTGACTACTCCTACTCCTTGAATGATCCCATGCGCATTGTGTCATTGAAAACCATTGATCCTCACGCTTAAAAAACAACAACAACTCTATCACACTTTCTGTTTCATTGTTTCTTTTTTTAACCAGTGGAAATTATATGGTTCTTTATTTTAACCAACACATTATTTGCACCTTTAATTCCCTGTTTTCTCTGGCAATTTAGTCATGCTTACCTTGTGGAATAAGTCAAGATAAGGAGTAATCAAGAAATCTTTTAGCATTTTATGTATACACTGATGTAAAATCATATAGATTTCTATAAATCTATCTACATTTGCAAATAGGATTATCTACATGCATTGCCCTAGACACTTTGAAGAATAATAATGGTGGTGAAAAGGTCAATACTTCCTTAGAAAGGTCTCTAGGCGATGCCTTTTCTCCTTCTTGTGCCTGTTGATTTAGAGAATATGAAAGCAAAATTTATTTTGCCTGCTTTCCCGTTCCAGGATGTGGAACAGAGTTTTCTACTACTCAGATTTGTCAAATTTAGACAAGCAAATAATAATAATAATAAATACTAAAGACAATTATACCAATAAGAAGCTTGCAGTGGGTTTGTGGGTAAGTGTGGATCACAGGACTGTTCATGAAATTGTTCTTCTGAAAAGGAAGGTAAAAGTAAATATTTGTAACTGAGTCAGCGTATATAAGAAATCATTGCCAAAAAGCTGATCTTTGGAGTAAAAAAATCATAAATACACGATGTTACAAAATTTTAAGAAATGAGCAGAAGATAAGGAGTTTTTAAAAATAGACTGAGAAAGTTTCATTACAGAAAAAAGAGGAAAACAATTAAAAAACAATGGAAAAGGGATAACTAACAGGTAAAAATTTTGAGAATGAGAAAATATTCAACAGAGGTGAAATGATGCAAATAAGCAAAGGATGAGAATCAACAAAGTTCATTTTTGCAATCCAAGAACATTGATGACCAGAGGATCTTCTGTAAAAAGTGAATGTTGAAAGTGAAATTGCATGGATTCCTGGAAACAATAAAAATAAGTAAGAATTGGAAACATTGACTATTTCTCAAGATATCTGGTCATATTCAGAAAAATCATACTTATGCTGGGGAATAAGGAAGGATGCAGGATATTTTGTGATTGGTAGTGGAGGGTTGGCTCAGTTGGTAGAAAACTCAGTGAAAAACAAGGAATTAAAGGGTCAATGACTTTTACTTTGCATAATTCCCTGGAAACCACATGATAATCTCAATCATTTGATGTTGCTGGGAATTGCATGGTTAGACCACAAGTATTTGTTTACTCATAGACAATCCTCCCTGAAGTCAAGGCAGTTCCACACTGCCATGGTTAGAGATTTTCCTTCTCCTGGTAGGACACGTGATTGACAAGCTGCCACTGTATTTCTTGATCTTGCCACGAGATCCTTACTATGTTATTAGAAGAAATGCTTTATATAAATCACCACAAGGGAACAAAGTGAAAATGCATAATGTATCTCAAAAATTTTATGCTATGTTCTCTTGGGGAAGAGAAGATATACATACTTGGTTATTCATAATGGTTTGCTTGAGGAAAAGACAAAGTTGGCTATTTGAGCCCGAAAGGAGCAAAATTTCAATCAGATATAACTTTCAGTCATTGTGGTTATAAAAGATGGTGTCATAATATTTTCTTTTTATTTCCTTCTTTTAATTTTTATTTTAAAATTGTGGGGTACAATTCAGTTAGGTATACAAACATTCATTGTGCAGGTACCCTTATTGATGAGGTGTGCCCCCCCAGGCAGATATTGACTACTGTCAATGGTGCCTCCTCTCCCCAACTCCCCGCAGTTTCCTGCTACTGTCAATCCTTTTCTTAAAATAATACCGTAGTTATTCAAGGTCCACTTATGAGTGAGAACATGTGGTACTCAGCTCTTTGTTTCCTGTGAGAGATCACTCAGTATTATCAACTCTAATTCCATCCAGGTTGCTGCGAAGTTCATAATTTTGTTTCTCTTTATGGCTGCTTAGTATTCCATCGTGTATACGTACCACATTTTTTAAATCCAGTCCTCCTTTGATGGACAGCATGGTTGGTTTCAGGTTCTTGCTATTGTGAACAATGCTGCGATAAACATACGTGTGCAGGTATCTTTTTTATAGACTGACCTGAGTGCTTCCAGGTATATTCCTAGTAGGGGGATTGTGATGGAAAGTCGATTTTTAGAATTTTTAGGAATCACCACACTGATTTCCACAGAGGCTGTACTAGTTTACATCCCACCAACAGTGCAGAGGTGTTCCTTTTTCGCCACATCCTCTCCAGCATCTGTTATTTTTTGAGTTATTGAGGATGGCCATTCTGACTGGAGTTAGGTGGTAACTCAGTGTAGTTTTAATTTGCATCTCCTTGATGACTCGTGAGGCTGAACATTTTTTCATGTATCTGTTGGCTGCTTGAATGTCTTCTTTTGAGAAGTATCTATTCATATCTTTAACCCACTTTGTAATGGGGATTTGTTTTTTTTCTTTTCAGCATGTTTGAGTTCCTTGTATATCCTTGATGTTAGGCCTTTGTCAGACATGGAGTTGGGAAATAATTTTTCCCAGTCTGTGGGCTATCTCCCTGCTCTCTTGATGGTTTATTTGGCTTTGCAGAAGCTTGTCAGTTTAATGAGGTCCCACTTGTCTATCATATCTCTTATAGCACAGGCACTTCGTGTTTGGATCAGGAATTGCTTACCAGTTCCAACTTCCGTAAGAGTGTCTCCTGCATTTTCTAAGGTTCCTACAGTTAGAGGTTTTACATTTAGCTCTGTAATAGATTTAGAGTTAATTTTTGTATATGGGGATAGGTAGAGGTCCTATTTCAATCTTCTGCATGTGGTCAACCAGTTTTCCCAGCACCATTTACTGAATAGGTACTTCTCTCCCCAATAGAAGGCAGTGAAGGTTTTGTTGAAGGATGAGTTGGTTGAGAAATTGAGGCTTTGCTTCTGGAATATCAATTCTATTCCATTGGCCTATATGCCAATTCTTGTACCAATACCAGGCTGTTTTGATTATTATAGGTTTATAATAAAGTTTAAAGTCTGGGATTGTGATATCTCCTGCTTTGTTTTGTTTTTGTTGTTGTTGAGGATTGTTTTGACTATTCTTGGTAATTTATGTTTCCATATGAATTCCTGTATTGCATTTTCTAGGTCTGAGAAGAACGTTGCTAGTAATTTGATGGGTATTGTGTTAAATCTGTAGATTGGCTTAGATAAAGTGGACATCTTAACAATGTTGATTCTTCCAATCCATGAAAATGGATATTTTCCCACTTGTTTGTGTCATATTTGATTTCTTTGAGCAGTGTTTTGTAGTTTCCATTGTAAAAGTATTTTTGGAAGATGCCAAGGTATTCCTTTTTTTTTTTTTTTTTTGTGGCTATTGTGAATGGAATTGTGCTTTTTCTTTGGTTTCTGTTTATTATTGGTTATAGAAATGCTATTGTCTTTTGTACATTTATTTTATACCCTGAGACTTTGCCAAAGTCCTTTATCGGTACAAGGAGGTTTTTGACAAATTCTCCTGGGTTTTCAAGGTATAGAATCAAGTTGACTGCAAAGAGATAACTTGATTTCCTCTTTTCCTATTTGGATACCCCTGATCACCTTCTCTTCTCTGAATGCTCTAGCTAGGACTTCCAAAACTATGCTGAACAGGAGGGGTGAGTGTGGGCATCCTTGTCTGGGTCTAGTTTTCTGGGGAAATGTTTCCAATTTTTGTCTGTTTAGGAGTGTGCTAACTGTGGTTTTCTCATAGATGGCTTTTACTATTTTGAGGTATGTTCCACCCATGCCTAGATGTTTGAGGGCTTTTATCAAGAAGTGGTGCTGGATTTTATCAAAAGCTTTTTCTGCATCTAATGATATAATCATGTGGTTTTTGTTTTTACATCTGTTGATGTATTTAATTACATTTATGGTCTTACGAATGTTGAACCAGCCTTGCATCCCTGGGTTGAAGCCTACTTGCTTGTGATGGATGATTTTTGAGGTGTGTTATTGAATCTGGTTTCCTAGTATCTTGTTGAGAATTTTAGCATCTATGTTCATCAAAGATATTGGCCTGTAGTTCTCTTTCTTTGTTGGGTCTTTATCTGGCTTGGGTATCAATGTGATTTTAGCTTCATAAATGATTTGGGGAGAATTCCATCTTTCTCAATCACCTGGGTTACTTTCAATAAGATTGGTATCAGTTCCTCCTTGTATGTTTTGTAGAACTCTTATGTAAAGCCATCTGGTCCAGGGCTTTTTTTGATAAGTAGTTTTATGACGTAATCAATTTCCTTGATTGTTATAGCCTATTTTGGGTCTCAGTTTCTTCTTGTTTCAACCTTGGTGGGTTGTGTGATGTCAGAAAGTCCTCCATTTCCTTTAGGTTTTCAAGTTTGTTTCCATACAATTGTATGTAGTAGTCTCTGATAATCTTTTTTATTTCTTCAGGGTCAGTTGTTTGTGTTTCTGATTGAGGTTATTTGGACTTTTTCTATCATTTTCTTGGTCAGTCTGGCTAGGGGACCATCTATCTTGCTTGTTCTTCCAAAGATTCAGCTTTTTATTTCATTAATTTTTTTTGTATTATGTTTTTGTCTTCTATGTCCTGGATTTGGACATTTATTTTGGTGATGTGGATTCTTCTGCTAAAGTTAGGGTTTTGGTGATCTTGCCCTTCCAATTTCCTTAGGTGACTTTATAGACTGTTAACTTGTGATCTTTCCAGTTTCTTCATGTGTGTTGTGAAGAAATGAATTCCCCTCTTATTACTGATTTTGTGGCAGCCCGGGGGTTTTGGTAAGATGTTTCTTCATTTTCATTTGTTTATATGTATCTTTTAATCTCTGTTTTGATTTCATTATTAACTCAGGAGTTGCTTAGCATCATACTGTCTAGTGTCCATGTATTTGTGGGTTTTGGGGGAACTTTGTTGGTGTTGATATTTATTTTTATTCCACTGTGGTCTGAGAAGGTGTATGACAAAATGTCAATCTTATGAAATTTGTTTATGTTTGATTTATGGTCAATGGTGTGGTTGGTCTTGGAGTATGTACCATGTGGTAATGAGTAGAAAGTATATTTTGTGGTTGATGGGTGGAGTGTTCTATAGGTATCAATTAAGTCCATTTGTTCAAGAGTCTCATTGAGGTTTCAGATCTCCTTGCTGATTTTTTGTCTTGATGATCTGTTTAGGGTTGTGATTTGGGTATTAAAGTCCCAGCTATGATAGTGTTAGAGGCAATCTCTTTTTTAAGTTTGCCTAAAATCTGCTTTAAGAACATTGGTTCTCTTATTTTGGGTTCATATATGTTTAGGATGCATATTTATTATTGATGGGTTGAATCTTTTATCATTATGTAGTGACCGTCTTCATCTTTTTAAATTTTTGATAACTTAAAGGGTATTTTGTCTTAGATTAAGATTGCAACTCCAACTTTCTTTTGTGTTCCATTCACCTGACATTTTGTTTCCCATCCTCTTACTTTGAGTCTGTGAGTGTTCTTTCTGGCCAGATGGGTCTCTTGGAGACAAAGATTGTTGCCTCATGATATTTTATCCATTTTGCCATTCTATGTCTTTTCAGTGATGCATTTAGTCCATTAACATTCAGGTTAATTATTGAAATGTGAGGGTTTATCCCTGTCCTGAGGATCTTACAGAGGTGTTGTTGTTCCTGTTTGCTTGTTGTGTTACTTTTGATTTTGGGGTTTATTCATGTGTGTTTTCAGTCTTTTTCCTGTACTCTTGTGAAGAACATTGTCATTCTTTTTTCCTTTTCTTCTGTGTTTAATAATTTCTTAAGTGTTTCTTGTAGAGGTAGGTCTGGAGGCAGCCTAAGTTCTTAGGGATTGGATGTCTGGGAAAGATTTTAATTCTCCCTCACTGATGAAGCTTAGCTTTGCTGGGTAGGTGATTCTTGGTTGAAATTGCTTATCTTTGAGGACTTTGAATATTGGGCTCCAAGTTGTCTTACCCTGAAGTGTTTCTGTAGATAAATCTGCTGCTATTCTAATTGGTCTTCCCTGGTAAGTAGTCTGACCTTTTTCTCTTGCTGCTTTTAGTATTTTTTCTATTAGACCTGCTTTTTTCAGGCAAATTATTATGTGTCTGGGAGTTGGTCTTCTCATTTGTTGTCTTACAGGCATTCTCTGAATCTCTTGTGTTTGAATTTCCACATCACTGATGAGATTAGGGAAGTTGTCTTGAATAATTATGTGGAATATTTGTTCCAGGGTGGTCTCTGTCTCACTTTCTGCTTCAGGAAGTCCAATTACTCTTACGTTCAGTCTCATGAATTAATCGCTCATCTCTTTAAGGATTTGTTCTGTCTTTTTAAGCGTCTTTTCTATGTTTTTGGCAGTTTTATTTAGTTCTATATTTTGGTCTTCAAGCTCTGAGATTCTTTCTTCTGCTTGGCTAATTCTGCTTTCCATGCTTATTAGTTTATGTATTTATTTCCATCCCAGTATTCTTTACTGCTATGTCAGTTATCAGCTCCTTCATATTTTCCTCTTGCTCTCCTCAATTATTTTTATTCTCTCTATTAATGTCTTGATGTCTGGGTTTGTAGTATGTGACCAGTTATCTGGCAGCTTTTCACTGTTTGCATCCCAAAACCTGTTTTCTCAGTGTCTGACCTTCCAGGGGTCTATGTGAGACCTATATTCTTCTTTTTGTTTTTCTTTATTTGTGTAGATTTTCCTCCCCACTTTTTCCTTTTTTCCCCATCTTCTTTAAATCTGTTGTTCAGGGGAGGCAGGGTTGTTTTTACTTCTATTTGCTCAATCTCCTATTCTTCCTTGTGTGAATCCTCTGACTTTGTTCAATCCTGAAGGTGGACTGTATGTTGGGTGTTATACTTTTTGCAGTTTTTAGATTTAATTGAGGGGGGAGCTGTGATTCAAAATCCATCTGCAGATTCCAGTATCCACCGACAGGTGTATGCATACCCTGGAACCTGCTTCCCACTGCCTTGCAATCTTTCCATGCAGTGGGGGTATAGATTTGCTCCCTGAAAACAAAATAGGTAAGAAAAAGGAAAGAAATTGAACAGGGAGGGGGGAAAGAGGAAGTTGGCAAGAAAGAAGAGTGAGAGACAAAACAGACAAGGGTGCCAACTAACAAATGAAAATAAACACTAAGATAAGAGTAAGAGAAAAAACAAAAACAAACAAACAAAAAACTATATCATACAATCATACAGACACACAGTTAACCAACCTCCTTATGATGTACGTGTCCCCTACACAAACATGAGGTCTTAGATCCCACTTTGGAGGCTGGGCAGAGCTGGATGGAGCTGGGCGGAACAATGCAGGCCTCTGCCTGCTCAGGGCTCCAGCTGATCTCTGCTTCTCCTGCAGCCGGTTCCAGCTGGGGGAGGTGGAGTACGGGACTGCTGGGTGCTGTGGGTCGGTGTGGTCACATTGCAGCTTGGGCATCTTTTTCTTTCTTTCTTCTTAGGTCCCAAGCTGGAGGCTGGGCCGAGTTGGGCAGGGCAATGCAGGTCTTGCCTAGTCTTGGAGCTCCAATTGTTCTCTGACCCTGCTGTGACCGGGGGCTAGTTGGGAGAGGTGCAGTGAGAGAAGTCAGGGTGTTGCAGGTCAAGTTAGTGCAGGAAAGCTGGGGGCGGGGCAGTGCAGCCTGTGAGGTAACCCAGAGCTCCACAGGATGGGATCCGAGGACCGCCCCAGTGACGTTGGCTTGGGGCAGTGAGGATTGGTGCAGCTGGCAGGGGAGTTGGGAGTCCACAGGGCGGCAGCTGAGGGCCTACCCAGGGAGCAGCAGGGTGGGATGGGATGGTGCAGCCAGGAAGGGAGCCTTAAGTTCCACGGGATGGAAGCTGAGGGACTCCGCGGGTGGCAGCACCTTGGGGCAGAGCGGTACAGTCAGTGATGGAACCTGAAGCTCCACAGGGTGGGTGCTGGTGGCTTGGGGTCAGGCAGGACTGTGCAGCCAGAGAGGGAACTTGGAGTTTCCACCCAGCAGGAGCCAAGGGCCTCCATGGGTGGTGGCAGCAGCTTGGGGCGGAGGGGGGCAGTGCAGCCAGTGAGGGAACCCAGAGCTCACAGTGTGGGAGCCTAGGGCCACAATGGGTGGTGGCGACTTGGGGTGGCATGGGATGGTGCAGCCAGGGAGGGAGCCCGGAGCTCCATGGGGTGGGAGCTGAGGGCCTCCTTGGGTGGCAGTGATTCGGGGCAGGGTGGGATGGGGCAGCCAGGAAGGAAACCTAGAACGCCATGGGGTGGGAGTCTATTGTAAGGCCGGAGGTACTGGAGGGTGGGGCAGGCCTCAACAAGATTACTCCAACCCAGACCAGGAGAAGAATGGGTGGAAGTGAGCCAGCAAAAATGAGTAACTGGAGCCAAGACCCAGCCACAAAGCCAGCCAGTACCTGTAACAGCGATTCTAGCAACCCCGTTCAGCCAAATGCAAGCAGATGCGACAGCTGTCCCAAACAATGATCGCTCTCCCCAATCCCCCTCATAGCTTTTTCAGTGTGCTCCTTTATAAACCGATCACCCATCTTGCTGGACGTGACTTTTCTGGCCCACAGTTACATGGACCAGTGAACCTCGCCCGGGATTGCACTAATAAATTTTTCTTGGCTCCCTTGTTGCCATTTCCACTGGTCTGGTTTTGTTTACCTTACACCTATATCTGCCCAGGGTGGGGCAGTGGCAGTGGCGGAGGACACATTAGCTGAGCAGTGCATGGGATTGAGGGCCTCCAGGTCTTGGGCCGGCTAGGCTGGCAGGGGGGAAAGCAAGAGTTTTTATGGAAGATCACGGTTGCGGAGATTCTCACAGTCCCACCTGTCCCATTGCCATCTTGCTGGAAGTCAATCTGTATTTTCTCACTTTGACCTTTTAATCACATTATGCTGAGTGGCTGTAAGTAAAATGTTCTTTTGCCTTCTTTCCCACTCCAGGATGTGGAGTAGCATTTTCTATTACTCAGATTTTTCAAATGTAAGCAAACAAAAATAAAGTTTAGGTAATAGTTGACTGTTTTTAATATTACCCTTAGTAGAAAATCAAAGCGTCTTGTTAAAATCTAAAAAAAGTAAAAACTCTTTTGACTGATATGTTTCTTTTGGGAATGGATATCCATATCATGCTTTATATAATGCCAAATTAATTAGATAAGGTGTAGCAAACCAAAGGGATTCATGTTGGCAAAGTGACAAAGTTTCTTAAGGTAAAATATAATACATGTCAGGGGTAAACAAAAATAATTTGAGTTTTCTTTAAAGTCAACCAACAGTGGTGAACAGGTCGATACTTTCTTAGAAAGGTCTCTAGATGATGACTTTTCTTTTTCTTGTTCTTATTGATTTAGAGAACATGAAAACAAAGCATTATTCCATACTTTTTTGAATTATATATCTTACTTTAATGTTCACTGAACTTAGTTGATATTGCTGTGGATCTTTTATTCAGGGCAATTACTATTGACAATTATATTACTGATACATAGCACCATGAGACATATGAAATTTTAAGCCCTGCCAGAGTATTTGTATGTCTTGCTTTAATAAGTTAAATGATCTGTGTCTTTCTTTTTTTCCTTGGATTTATTATGTTAATACATAAATGAGAAATTTAGGAAGGGAAGACAAAGAAATGATAAATGAATTCAGACAGCAGATTCTATTTCTTTAAACATAAGTTTGTGTCAGTGGGAGTTCATTTGCAGAGTTTGCACATGCCCCAGTCTCAGCTTATCAAGGTTATGCCATTTTTCATTAGTTATTTTGAGCTAAATTCCTTACTCAACTAGTTATTTATTCTGTTGAACATCTACTATGCATCCCTTATCTGAGCATTGTGCAAGCAGTAACAGAAAACATATAAAGAGTTTCTTCTTGATGGAGGTTGAATTATATTGAAGTACAGAACCAGATATGTCAATGAAAAAGAAACAATAATAATTTCAAATGTTATAAGAATATGAAAAAATAAAGGCATTCAAGACAAGCTACAAATTGTTTTAGATAAAATGGTCAAGCAGGAACTCAATGATATCTGAGCAGTGATTGAATGAAAAAAATATAGAGACTCCTAAAGATATTAGAGGAAGATTATTTCAGGCAAAGAGAAGAACAAGTTTGAAGTTGCTAAGGCAGAGACAAATTTGTCACATTCAAAGAACAAGAAAGATAAGGTGCTTAGAGAGAATGAGTGGCGACAGAATGAGGTAATAAAGACAAACTATCAGGAACCAGATTCTGTAGAAACTTGTAGGACATGACCAACACTATATATTTGCTCTAAATGGGATGGTTTACTCTTTAAAAGGGCTTTTAGGATAAAAGTGATTTTATATATATTTATATATAAGATAAAATGCATTTAGAGCATATATATGTATTTAGAGCATTTGGGGTGCTTTGTGAAGAAATACGTACAGAGGAATGGGTTAGTTTATCAGTTCTAGGGCTACAATAACAAATTACCACAAACTGGATGGCTTAAAACCATGGAAATGTATCCTTCCACAGTTAAAGGAGGTTAGAAGTCCAAAATCAAAGTGTCAGCAGGTCAATTCCTTCTAGAGTCTCTGAGAGAGAAATGGTTGCATCTTTCTGTCCTAGCTACTGGGAGTTATCTGCAGTCCTTTAAGTTCCTTGATTTGTAGGCCTTCTATTCCAGTATCTGCCTCTGTCTTCCCATTGCCTTCTTCTCTTTGTGTTTCTTTGTGTTCTCTCTTCTTCTAAGAGCATCAGCCACTGGATTCAGGGTCCACCCTAAATCCAGAAAGATGTAATCTTGAGATCCTTAGCTAACTACATATTAAGAGACTCTATTTTCAACTAAGGTCACATTCTGAGGTCCTAGGTGGAAATGAAATTTGAGAGGAGGCTATTCAACCCATTACAGGTAGTAGAAAAAAACAAAACCCATTACAGGTAATAGAAAAAAACAAAAATAAAAAGAAGAGTAGGTAAGAGGTAATATAAACAATCCTAAGTAAAAATTATGATAGTATCTTGCACCACAATGTTGAAGGTGAGATAGCAAGGCATGGTTGTCTTTAGGGCGTTTAGAGCTAATAAAATTTGCTGTGGTAGTGAGAAAAGTCAAGAGTCGATGGTATTTTAAGACTACTTGTTAGATATACGTTAGTGAAACGTCCTGTGGTGAGAATACCAACTTGAAATATTAAGTGGGAAGCTGAACATGAGAAAGACCACTGTCATATTGATTAACAAAAAAATAAAAACATGAAAATTTTAGCTATTTATTTCTCATATTTATAGAGTCATGACTAAACATATTTTAAAATATACTCACAGAATTAGCATATACTGATGCATGTCATGATGCTATACCTTTCAGACTGTACTAAAGTTATATTTATTTTCATTTCCATATAACTTATTTTCCTTTCTGCAACATCTCAAAACCAAACAAGGCTCACGTCTCCTGGAGCTGAATATCAAGCCACTTACTATCAACCAAAGATTGAACTAGAAATATTTAAAATCAGGCAATCATCTGACCTGTTCTGTTACCATCCCCCCCCCAACACCTCTAATCCACTGTGTGGCTTTGAGACAGTCACTTACACTGAAGACCTTAATCTTGTAATCTGTAATCCCTTTCAAAAGAGTCTCTTTCCTCATATTAAAATGGGGTGAATAACACTTTTCAGAGAAACTATGTGTAGGATCACCAGTGCATGGCAGATATTTATGAATGTTTGTTCCTCTCATATCTTCTAACATTTCAAAAAAAGCCACAGTTTTTTCAAACATTATAAATTTAAACAAAATTAAATAAAATGTTTACGGAAGAAAGAGATGAAAGTAACACATTGAGGAGAATAAGGAACCATCTGAACTACTTGTCAAGTCAAAGAACTTAACATAGGAAAAATAAAGTTTTTTAAAATTTTATTTTATTATATAGATGGGGAATACAAGTGAGGATTACTACATAAGTAGGCTGCATACAGGTGAAGTCTGGGCTTCTAACTGACCCTCAGTTCCCCAGTAGTGGACCAGGTACCCTTTGCACTGTCACATGCTTTTCGCCCGCCTTCTTCCCTTCCTCCCCTAGCAGTGCCCAGTGACTGCCAATCCCTCCCTTGTGCTAATGCTACTATTGTTCAGGGCCCACTTATGAGTGAATTATGCATCTACAAAGGCCTAACGTCCAGGATCTACAAGGAACTCCAATTAAATGAAAGGATAAAAACAAACAACCCCATTAAAAAGTGGGCAAAGGACATGAACAGACACTTCTCAAAAGACGACATTCACATGGCCAGCCAACAGGCAAGTGAAAAAGTGCTCAGTTTCACAAATCATCAAAGAAATGCAAATTTAAGCTACAGTGAGAGACTGCCTAACTCTAGTAAGGATTTTTTTTTTAATTTAATAGTGTTTATATGGAGACAAAGAAGAATGTTGTAATTTAAATTCTAAGCATGCTATTTTGTATTAGATCACTAATGCTGTGACTTGTCAATTTAGCATTTTTATTTCATAGCTTTCTTGAATAATTAATGAGAAAGACATCGAAGATATGTAAACATTTTATTAATATACATCTTAATAGCATCTCCTCATTCTAATTGCCAAACAGCATCTTTACACATCTGCTACATTTCAGTGCTCACCATCTTCAGGAAGCTCTCTACAGTTATGCTCACCCACAACCTCAACCACTAGACACATAAATCTCAAGCTCTACTTAATACCCTAACAGAATACATATGCCTCTTTCACAAAAGGAAATAAACATGTTCATTAATAAAAATAAAAAATAAACTAATATACTTTTAAAAAGTTTTAATGTTGTTTTTAGAGGGAAGACAGTCACATTTTGCTTTTGATTGGACTGATAAATGTGGAGAGAAAGCAGATAGAAGGAAATTGAGGAACTGACATTTATTGAGCAAACACTAAATGCCAAGCATCTTATAGAGGGCATAACATTTTATCATTGCAACACAGCAGTAAGGGTATTATTTCCCCTGTTTTGAAGATGCCAAGCCTAAGTTTTAGTGAGATTAAGTAGGTCAAGGTGATAAGCTATACAGTGATGCTGAGAGTCAAAACCAAAACTATCTGACCTTGGTGAATCTAAAGTACGATCTATTTTACTAAATTGCAAAGTGGCTACTGGAGAAATATTACGACATTAATATAGAACTTACAGGTAGTATATATTCCCCAACTATTCCTGCTTTATAGTAGAAAAAGAAACTATGAATAAGTGGTCACAGAAAATAGATTTTAACAACACATTACTGAAAACAAATTATTGATCAGATTTAATGGATTCCCCCCACAGGAAACTTTGTATCACTTAAAAAACCACTTACTACTCATCACCATTTTGCAATTATTCTTTGTCTTATTTCTTGTTTTATATTATTAGATATCATTTATGACCTTTTAAAAGGTTCATGCAACTGCAAACTTAAAGATGTTAAATACATTAACATGTTACTGATTATCCCATAAATATTTTTAGCAGCATGAATTATAACTAATTATAGCCAAGTTATTTTTCTGTGAAAGGTTTTTATAGTGACTTGAATTCCTATGCTTTTCAGATGATAATATTGTATATAATGAAATGTCATAATAATTTCTGTGAACACAGATTTTTTTGCCGAAATGTGCCTCATTCTGCTGATTCAAGAGGGCTAGCTAAAGCATTATAAGCCTGTAGTCAATAGGTAAATACCAAGGGAGGGATGACCCAGAAGACATTTTGGTAACGAGTTTTTCATTACAGAACTTGGATCAGACCATCTAAGAGAGATGGATTCCACCTGGGATCCAAGAGGTGTCATTCAAAGTAGATCTACCTCATCTGTTCCAAACCGAGTGACATTTCTAAGCATTCTGAAAGCTTTCAGAGGAAAATTAAAAATTAAAAGAACACAACAAATCCAGTCTACGTACCTGTCTACCTATGAAAATAATCAGATTGATCACAGACTTATTCTCTGCAACTAAATCCAATAAAATAATAGCTTTAAATCTGCAGAGAAATAAAAAGTCTAAAATTGTTAGAGGCAATTAGACATGTTGGCCATTAAAGCATTTGGATATCTACTAATATATCCAATTAGAAAAACAAATACCTAAATTATTTCACCAAAATGAAAAAGTAATTAAAGGAAAAGGATGATATTGGAGATAACAAACCATTTTAGGTTATTACTGTCCAAATGAAGTAGGAAAATATTGACATGATCTTGATTATTGGTAGAGCCTTTTTGAGCAATAACACTTAATTATCGCTACATTTTATAGCATATCACAAAAATAGTACAAATAATCACATAGTCATATTTAAATGTTTTATTTATAATCAATATTTAGAATTAAACTATAGAAAAAAATCGCTGAATTAGAGATAACTAACAAAGTAAATATATAAATTTGATAACATAAAACAATAATACATGTAATAAACTTTGAGTTAGAGGGCACAAATGCTGGAGGGAAAAATAATTTTTGTCTTCTGTATTAAAATATACATAAGACAAGGTTATCTTACAGCTGAACTGAGACATCTCTATGCTTATCTAGAAGTTTAGTATGATCCTTGTCAAATTAAGGAGGGGAGGTACAATTTGGAATTAGCAATATGCTGTTAAAAGCTTGAAATTCCTTAGGGCTATCCTGTTTACATTGTTTGAGATGTACAGATTGATGATTTACACCAAGTTTCAACAGTTAGATAATCTGGTTTTAGCAATGTAACCAATGGAATATAATACATCCTGTGCAAACTTTTGCCTAGAGTAGAAATAAAGGTGTCTCTCACACGCCATCTCATATATCATCTCACATATCTCATATCATAATCCATGACAAAGGATGTTCTGTGGCATCTGAGAGTAGGACTGAAGGTAGGGATAGCAATTACACTTGGAAGTTTTCAAACTTTTATGCATGTTTTCTTCCTTTTATTGTGCTCTTTCATCTTTATGAGAGCTACAGGCAAGCATCCCCTATGAGTTTTATGAATCCTTGCAATTTTCTATTTGCAAAACTAATGTCATGGGCACTGTAAGCAGATTCACTGAAACAAGCTTTGTATCTATAATTTAAATCATGGTTTAGGTTTGGTTTGGGAGAAAAAGGATGAGGAAGGAGGAATCGTTCTGCTGTCAAAATGGCTTCCCAGCCATCGCTGGTATGAGATTGCTCAAGAGCTCGACCACCGCTGGGAGAAAAAACTTCATCATAGGACACAGAGTAGGTAGATTCAAAGAGAGAGGGAATTACTAATGGATTACAAAAGTAATTCAAATGAGTGGCAAGTCAGCCACGAGTAGGGTACTTTGGCAGCTTTTCCCACTTTGGAGAAAAATTATAATAGTAACAGCACCAACAACTAAGAAGCAACTTAAGGCTGCTAGATTTGTGTCATAATGAGTGACTCACCTGTATGTGCCAGGGATGGAGCATCACATGAGAGTTATATGGATAACTGTTGGGGATGGGCTGATGTCCCTGTTTTATTAAGTAGAAAGATAATATATGTCTCAGGGGAAAAAATCAAGACTATGCTTACATAGAAAGTACAAAGATATTCAATTAAGAGATAAGTTCATTGTGAACCCAGGTAAAGAATATGCTTCTCCACAATTAAATATAGATTTTATTTATGAAAGAATAAGCTATTGTTCTTGCAGTAGATGCTGCCAAATGAAGGCCATGTTTGATCTTATTGTAGATCTTCAGAAAGCAGCTTTTGCAGAAATGTGAACAGATGAGTTGATTCTACTCTATCTTTAGATATTAAATGAAGCCCTCCTTTAGGGAGGTGAATCTCTCTCTCTCTCTCTCTCTCTCTCTCTCTCTCTCTGAAACACCTCCAGGCTGTTTTACCAACATCAAAGCAAACAGTCCCTCATTCATTTATTTATTTATTTTGAGTTGAAGTCTCACTCAGTCGCCTAGGCTGGAGTGCAATGGCATGCTCACGGCCACCACAGCCTCAACCTGATGGACTCAGGTGATTCTTTCACCTCAGCCTTCCAAGTAGCTGGAACTACAGGTGCACGCTACCATGCCTGGCTCATTTTTTGTTTTATTGTAGAAATGAAGCCTCACTAAGTTGCCCAGGCTATTCTCGAACCAGTGGGTTCAAGAAATTCTCTAACCTCAGCCTCCCAAAGTACTGGGATTATGGGTGTGAGCCACCATGCACGGCTTCCTCATTTACTTTCTAAATAAAACTTCTCTCTCTCATTTACTTTCCAAATGAACCATATTTTCTAATCTAAAAAAAAAAAGAAATATTCAGGCTGATGAAATGTTGAGAAGGTAAACAACTGTGGTTTGGTTGTATGATCATACTTAAGTTTCTACAGACTCTATGCCTTTGACCCAAGTAATGATTGATGCCATGATAAATAGTGTTCCAACTCCTTGGGATCATTTTATGACTTTAGTGCTGGGAGGAGAGTCAAGATAATGTGAAAAAGATTGTCATGAATATTTTCACCAAGGAACCTGAAGGAAATTTCACGACTAGAAAAAGAGTGGAATTATTGAGATAGAAAGAAACAAGAAAAAAAGGGTTAAACACAGAAAGAAAAAAATAGATAAATATATATCAGGACAATTAAAATGACAGAAAGAAGAAAGAAGTACTTAAATAGTTGATTCAAAATGCATGAGAAATATGGAGTAAGTAGCTCTCAACATTTTTTTAAAGGAGCACTGTAGAAGATTAGACTGTCCAACTGCCACCAAATCCCTCATATTATAGGAGGAAGACAACAGAAAACTCAATTAATTCTAGCTTTGATGAATCTTTAAAGATGATGGTTATACCACTGAGAAATCTACAGTTGCTCAGAATCAGTGCTGATTAACACTGTGAAGTAACATAGAGGATTATGACTGTGAAGGACAGGAGAGCCATGGTCTCTTTGCACAACACCCGGCGGGGAAATAAGACTGTTTGCTTTGATGTGGGTAAAACACCCTGGAGGCGGTTCAGAGATTATATTTAGATTACTGGATGTTGAGGCACCACATATTGTTGTATCTAAACCTACTAATAAAAAGTGTATTGCCAATATATCTAAGTTGAGGATAAATGGCATGCAATTATACAACGATTACAAGTAAGAGTATAGGATAGCATAGACATTTGTGAACAAAAATTGTGAATACAATCATTATCAACACTAATGAGATATATTATTTAAGTGGAGTTTAAAAAGAAAATAGCTCTTATTAATGTGAGAAGATTTAACAGAGGTTTAGATAGGTAAAGTAATGCTGCTTTATGTATTTTCAGGTGGGAAGATTGAAGCATTTTTATGTGTGAGATCTTTTTCTGAAAAACAAGTTCAAATAACAATGACCAGTGAACATCCGTTTCCATTTCCAAAATATTTCTTACCCTAAGATAAGTTCCTTTTAAAAAGTTACTTCTTTTTACTTATTATGTTAACACATCATTATTGCATTAAATGAATTCATTTCTGATTATTTTTGTTTGAAAATATCTGCAGGGAGCATAATATTAACAGAGATTCTAATATAAGTAGTGTCAGAAAATTTGGAAAACTCATTGTTCTGTAAAATAATTATATTGCTCAATATTAATATTGAAAAGTTTTTCAAATTTGGCTATCTTATCACCTGTCAGCCAAGTCAATATACAAAAAGTGTTATCATACCTTTTATCTCTTTTTGATAATAAAAGTTCCAGTAGTTGAGAGCTTTCTATGGATCAGGCACAGTTTGAAGTACTACACATGTATAGACTCATTATCACCAACAACATAAATGTAGTCATTTTGCTACACCCAGTTTGTTACAGCTTAAAAGTAATAGAGATAAGATTAAAACACAGGTAATCAGTCAGTCAGTCAGTCAGTCACTTTCACCATGAGTGAAACTAGGGTTCCCTTGTAAGTCATCTAGTATGGTTGCATAAGGACTTCTTATTTTGCTTACATGAATTTTCTCTGAATTTGGAATTTCTATTGGATTTTATTGAGGATTTTTCTTTTTAATCTATGCAATGGTTTTGAACCATATTTTATGCTTGTTTCTTCCTCAACATGATCTTGTCTTTTATTAGTATGTAAAATCCCAATACATTCTGCTCTGCTAATGTAATCATTCTATTATTTTTCACTGATCTAATGTCGATTCATTCCCTTTTGTATATTTTTTTGTTATTTTAATGGGAGTTTTAGTGGGAAGAATATTAGACTCATGTGATCTATTCTATTAACCCAAATTCCCACTTTTGCTTTTTGATTTCTATTAATTTGTTTTGGGTATAACATTTCATTATTGTGGGATATGGTACAAGTTAAATTTTTAATTATAAAATAATATATTTAAGTCATTAAATGTTTATAGAGTTATATTTTACTTGTTCTGATATTCATTTTTAAGCTGATTATTTTGTTTTATAATTGCTACTTTGTTAATTATTAAAATTAACTATGAATTTAATTTTTTTTTCTCACAGTGACTGTCATTTTCAAAGACATAATTTTGGATTGTTCTTTTTTTCCCCACTTAAGTAACACTCTTTGTCTTTACAAAAGTAATCCTTATTTGTTATGATTAGTGACTTTAATTTTTAACCAAATTAAAAGTATATTTACATTGCTGCACATGAAGCAAGATTAGTATTTACATTTCTCATCTTACATAAGAAATCACATTTACTGTCATGTTTGAGTCTTACCATGTTTGAAAGACTTACACATTTACACACATTAAAAACCAAGAAGTTGTTCTCTAAGTAATCTTCAACTTCTAGAAACAAATTACTCAATTTTTATGTGTCTGGACATATGTTTTCAGTAATCTTAATGATCGCTTTGTATTAACTCACTTCATTCATCTAGTTTCATACTAACTCATTTAATAACTCTATGAAGATGACAGTATTTAGTCTCACTTTACCAATAAGGAATGAAGAGGGGTGAATAATTCTTATGGACAAGACCACAGAACTAGAATTTGGAAGAGCCAGGATTCAAACCAGGGCCCACATGAAACATCACTAGGTTTTTCTGTCTCTTAGTAAAGGATGAAAGTATATTACTTAGAAAATGGTTTTTTTTCCCCTGAATTAGTATGAATTAGCTTCTAGCAGGAACATTTATAATTGATGTTTGAGCTTCTCCAATGCCCTAATTACTAACATCTGTGTTTTATTGTTTAAAGCTGCCAAATATCTGATCTCTATATAAACGAGTTATTAAATATATAGTCACTTCACTTTAAGGGGGTCTTGCTAAGTATTTTAGCTTTTATATTGCATTTCAATTTTTTGGCTACTTTTTAATGCAATATTGAAATTTTCCTTTTTAAAATAGGAAGTTATGATCCTTGAGTCATTTGTTATGATTATACCATTCATCTGCTATGTAAAAAGATATTTAACCCAATAACGTTAAGTAAAACTGATTTTATCAGGTATTGCCTTCTTTTTACTTTTCTTGACTTTAACTTATTTCATTATGTTGAGTTTTTGTGTTGTAGATGGAGCCGTAATTATTGTGGTTTGGATAATGTTAAACATTCTGATAGAAGCCCAAACTATTATTGTATAAATTAGAATAGGAATGAGAATGTAAGAAGATTTGTACATAAAACACTAATGATATACAATTATTCACTCGCAACAGGCATGCTTTGTCTTTGTGTATATTAATTCATCACCAAGAATCATCTATATTAGCACAGTGCTTCAGAATTTCAGTACTTAAGTAATTTATGATGCTTAGATTATATGTTTTGGCATATCGTTTTTATAAGTTTTAAGCAGATGGTTTTATATCAGAGATTTTAAAAAAGACAGAGAACAAATAGAAATAAGTTCTTTATGGCCAAATCGTCTTTCATTGTATGATTTTCTGCCAGTTCAAGGATATTGAGTGTATTTCTCTCTGAAATTCTATTTCACAACTTATGCATGTGTATATGTTAGTTTTAAAGATTATCATTGCTTTGCACATTTAAAAAGTTTTTTTTTAAATGATAACCTATTTGTTAGCATATTTAGCATGAATTTGAGGGATAATTACTATGTTAAAGTAGGTTGCCAGAATTTTCCTTGGGGGGACTCACTATGAAAAGCTTACTTTTCAATGATGGAATTATAGATTATGCTAGAAAAATGGGTTATGCTGAAACTCCTATCTTCAATTCCATGCTTAATATACAACATGATGATTCAAGCTATAGTCAGATTAGACCAGTGAAATGCTAGCATAAAATGGGAATATCTGTGTATCTATGGAGGAATAAGAAATTATGGCATAATGTATTTTAGCCATGAAAATTAAGGAAATGTTAATATTACAGTTAAACAAATGACTTTACAAGGTTACAATAGTCCTCATTTCTAAAATACAATATCTAAGCTAGAATGGTAGCAATTTTTTTCCAACTTTAATAACCCAGAATTCCTAATAAGTTAAGTGTATAAAAAAAATATGCAGCCGGGCTTGGTGGCTCAGCCCGTAATCCCACGCCTTTGGGAGGCTAAGGTGAGTGGATTGCCTGAGCCCGAGAGTTCGAGACCCGCCTGGGCAGCGAGACCTCATCTCTACAATAAATCAAAAAATCAGCACTGTAATTCCGGTTACTCGGAAGGCTGAGGCGGAAGGTTCGCTGGAGCCCAGCAGGTCGAGGCTGTGGTGGCCGGGAACGGCCACTGCACTCCAGTCTGGGCGACAGAGTGAGACTCCAACTCAAAAAACAAAAAAAAGAAAAGAAGTTGCTGACTAGGAGGCAGTCTGACTTATAAAATGTTTCATCCTTTTTTTTCATAAAACATACTAAGAAATACTGGTCTCATACACATTTTCCTGTCATAAAACGTTATGCAATGTCTACATTAAAATTAAAATGACATTAACTTTTTGCATAACAGTTTTTAGATTTCTATCATCCATAATATATGTGTTTTATACAATAATCTAGTAAGAAAAATGTAAAGAAATATACGTATGGAAAAGGAAAAAGTATCTATGCAGGATTTATGTATAGCTTTGTTTTCTTCTCATTTGCAGTCAGAGGCAAATGTCTATGTCTGTGTATGTTTAACACCAACAAATTCAGCAAGTCTTTTGAATTATAATGGTTAGTTTGTAAATCCAAAAACCATCAAACAAATTTTGTAGATAGAAACTAAATCTATTGATGCTTCCTCAGCTAGCATTAAGATAGGGTGCACTGGCAGGATATGGTATTGGGATATGGGTAAAGTTATTGTGACAAAGAAGATTGTTTTGCATGTTGACAGTGTTATAATGTTTACAGGAGGAGCTCAGGGTACACCTGACTGTGTGTATGAAAAGACAAAGACAATATCAGAATGACAAGGAAACCCTCAAAATGAAACCGAGGTTCTTGTGATTCTAATTTTACACCAAGAGTATTGTCAGATTATCTAGTATTGTGACACTCTTAAAATGTAGTTCCATTTAAGTTTTTTTGATGTTTCTAATCAATAAAGCCTTTTAATATCTTAAATTAAATATATAAATTAAAATTTATTTAGACTAAATATATCCATAAATTTTAATTTAAACTCATGTTTAGATTAAACATATAAATATATAAAATTCACAGATTTTTTTCTTCTTAAAAATATCTTTGTGTTTTCTAAATGGCAGAATAAAACATGAAATAATATAAACTTATAGATCAACCTGGGAAAGCCTCTCAATTGGTTGAAAAAATATATTGTATGATCTGTTTACATGTAAACAATAAATATATGTGTATTTTCAAGATCTATTATTTAGAGAAAGAAGAAAAATATAAAATATTTAGAAATATTCACAATTAGACTGTTCCTATGAATGAATATTTAGAAGTAGTGAAACACATATGGCATTTAAATATGTTTATTATCCAAAAATGTGGTATTGTATGTAGGAACCACATGGAAGGTTAAGAAAATTAAATAGCATCTCTAAATATAAGATATTCTTAGTTTGAGAAGACCCTGATTTAGGAAAATAATTATTTTGGATAAGTATTTGGTTAAAAAATTATATGTGCTAATAATTACGTGTTTATAACATCTCACTTTACCTCATGTGGTAACTATCTTTATATAGGATAATAAATAAGTAAAACATGGTGAGTGTGAAAACCACAACCAACATTTTAGAGTTCACTGGTTAGTTGTAAATCAATGAGTAAGTTATGAAAACCATAAATATGCTGAACAAACAGATGACAGGAAGTGTTTCTAATATCTGAGAAAGTTTGGAAAACCTGAGAACTGCTTTATATAGTACCCAATACAATAACTCATACAAGATTGTCATTTTCTGTTTCTTCATTGTTTTAAAAGTAAAAAGTATGATGTTACTATTATTAATGTTCATTTCATAAATGAGAAAATTTGATTATGTACAAATATAGCTAAATCAACAAAGTCACTAGAATCTTTATTATAAAATATTAATATTAAATTATATACATTTGTACAAATTTTAATTTATTTCTTGAAAACACTAGTATAGTACATCTAAACTAAAATTATTGAATGATGTTGGTTTAAAAATAGTTTAAGTAATCTTACAGGGTAAGTGTGTCAAATTAAGAAATATTTATAACATGAAAGTCTCAAAATCTTGCTGTTAATTTTTAAAAACATGAGTCAAATATATAAAATATATTATGGTTAATAAAATATTCTGGAGATCAACACATTTTAATGGTCAGAGTTCATCCCAGAAAATTACGTGTGGCATCTCTACTGTTGGAGCAATTAACCCCCAAGTTTAGACATATCCTATAACATTACTATGTTATAAGGAGTAATGGCATCAATATAAAAACATTTCCTGATGTAAATATATATCATATGAGACGTTCCATGACACTGTATTTTTGTAATCACACAATGAAAGGATCTCTGAGAAGTGGGCCACCTTCTAAGCACAGGAGAATTGCATATAGTCAAGCTTTAACTAGCTGGCATTTCATTCAAGAAGACTGCTTCAAGACTTCATTTAAAATTATCAGGGGCACATTATCTGGGTACACAACAAGAAGCAATTATTGGTTTAATTAGCCGGCATTCACCACATCGCCCTCTTTCTCTTTGTTCGATTGCCAGGCAATTTTCTACAATCATTAAGCAGGGGAACTATAATTCCACAATGACCTAATCTGCAGCTCCTTCTTATCACACTGGAATATTTTAAAGTTATTTATGACTGTTCTCAATAAGAACTAAGTCCATTGGGCAGAGAGCACTTCAGACATAGAATTCAATATTTGTTACCACATTCTAAATCTTTATTACATTTAATAATGGACTATGTTTTATTTTGAATAGGATTCTTTATTGGATAGGGTAACCTATATGCCACGGAATCTGGTTAAAACATTTGATTACAAGGGGATATACATGTTCATTTTCATAATGTTATAAAATTCTGCAATTGATTTGCTTGTTTTTAAAAAGCGTGTGTATATATACATACATTTATGTATATATGTACATATATAAAATGTGCGTATATATATAATATTACAATGAAAATGTAGTACTGAGTTTTAAAAAGTGAAAAAACTCACTGAAAATCAAAAACAGACAAATAGACTTTCTCTAAAATGTTTTATCAGTTAAACTTTTATGGATGGTCAAGTGAAATTTTTGCTCATAATGTTAACCATTAATTTAGGTAAATTTTCACAATTTTTCCTTAATAGGAACTTCCTACTCTGGCACTGAAAAGTAAGGGCAAGTTAAAAGGGATAAAACTGTTTGTCCTGTTAGGCCATAGTTAATACAAGTGTCTCTACTGAGTGAGAACAAGAAGTAGATGAACTCAAAGCAGTAAAAGTGGTGTGATATATTACCTTTAAAAATGTATATATAGATGTCCATGGATTTAGATCAATGGCACGATACTCGAAATATTTATGTAACATTTTAAAATATTTGCTTTGAAGATTTAAAAAAATCTGTTCATGTACATGCAGTCAACATTTTGAAAATGTAGAATAATATTCTATAGATTGTTTCACATCTATAGCCTAGTTGTGATATAATTTATTCAGTCTCTTTCATATGACAAATATTTGGGTTGTTTTCACTGCTGCATTGAATGTATGTATTTCTAATTTTTAGAAACAAATGTAATAAATTATTTATAAAATGCTACTTAGTACTTAGCAATGGGCTCATAGTTGCTAAGAAACATGTATGTATTTTACAATATTTTTCCTTTAAGTCCTATCTTATAGTATTAATAGAATATAAATTAAATTTTAATACTTTTAATTTATGGCATTGATTAAAATAAATCAATTTTTTAAAAATTAATTTTTAAAATGCTTGAAAAAATATGCATTTTCTGTTTGCTGAATACTGCATAATATATGTGGTCAGACTTCTTAATTATGAACGCTGTGTGGAGATTTAAGATTATTAACTGGTTATATGTTCTTATTTACTTTCTACCTTTGATATATGTCCATTTTAAGATATTAAAAGAGAACACTGGGATGTTGCATTTGTTGTCTTTACATTCTGAGCAGTCATTTATTTTATTAATATTCTATCATATCATTTTGACTTTTAGATGTGGTATTTGTAAACAGCATGTAGTTTTTTAAATTTTGTTTTCTTTTAGTCCTAAGACTTTTGGAAACTAATTTATTAAGTAATTAAAAAATAATTCATGCAACCTCATTTTATGTGTTAAATTTGGCAAAACTATTCAATCTTTTTTCTTTTCTCTTTATCCATCCCTTTCTTTTTTCTTTATCTTTCAACCATCTTTTAAAGTAGGATGGGTTTTATTCCTTCCCACCTCTTTTTGTTTTATAATTGTATGTCTTACTTGTATCTTCTAATTGTTATCCTTAAATTTTTGTTACTCATATTTGGAAAACATAGATTGGCATCTAGTGTCAATAATTATAATCAAGAACCAAATAAGAACTAACTATAACTCATAGTTTCCAGAGTAATAAACAAGACTTCACATAACTCATTCCATTGTTAATGTAATCTTTCAGAAATTCAGATTCTTCTTTTGAATATGTACATAATAACGAAGACATTATAGGATTTTTGTGAAAATTGAGATAGATAGTTGTCTTATGTTATTAACCTGAAGCATGGCAGATAGTTAGCAAATGATGATTTTATTAAACTTTAAAAAAATTAATGTTATAATTTTATGATTATAAGGTTATGGGTGTCATTGCTTTGCCAATAAAGTATAGGGTTATACATTTGTATACTAAAGTTGAACTTAATTCTTCAAAATCAATCATTTCAATTTTTTTCTGATAAGTTGATGCAAAAAAAAACTCACTATGGTATTACACTGATCTTTTGCAAGGATACTATTAAAATTATGAAGGTTAAAATAATTAAATCAACTAATTTGTATATAAATACATAGTGCAGTATCTCGCAGCCACCGCAGTCACAACCTACTGGGCTCAGGCGATCCTTCCTCCTCAGCCTTCCAAGTAGCTGGAACTACAGGCAAGTGCCACCATGCCTGGCTAATTTTTTCTTTTTTTAAAATTTATTGTAGAGATGAGGTATCACCAAGTTGCCTAGGCTGTTCTTGAGCCCATAGGCTCAGGCAATTCTCTTACTTCAGCCTCCCAAAGTACTGGGACTTCAGGTGTGAGCCACCATGTCCGGCCAAGTATAATAATATTTTATTACCATTATATTATTTGAAGTTTTGTTAAACTCATGCTCTCATCAGGTTTCTGAGTTGTAGTTATTACTAGATTTAAGACAATATTTGCTATTTAAAGCTCTGACACCATGGACTCTGTTAATAGTAAATAAGAAAATCAACACAGCAAGAGGCACATATATCAAAGTGCAGGTGTTCCTCCTAAATAATCAAGAAAAAAATCACATGAATGGGATAGAGACAAGAGACATCCAAGTAAGGAAAGGTATGCTCAAAAAGTAGTCAGTCTACTCCTTACATAAAGACAACTAGGTTTCCTGCATTTTGTTTTTATGTTTGGTTAATAACAAAGTGGCATCATAAGACATGAAATTCTGCTTTTCCTTGGAGGGGTACCCTTTGAAGCACGCAATCGGGGATATGAAATGTTTTTGTCATTGGAGAGAGACAGGCTCCCAGTGGACTGCCTACATGATATTAAAACAAACAAACAATTCTTCTAAATGAGAAGCCCAGTTTGAGGACAAAATATCCTGGCCACATGACCCTTGGATACAAAAATGGTTAAAATTTAACATCTCCCATCACTATAGCTCTGGGGAATTTAATAGTATTTCACATGGATTAGAACATTTCAAAATTATTATGTCTTTACTGAAAGTATATTAATTAAATGTCTATATTTTAAGATTATTTTAGTTTGTCATTTATTCACATTGAACATTTTGCTGCACCTTTATTTATTGACCATGTACCAAGTATAGCATTGAATATTACTGGGAATCTAATTATTGAAATCTCATCTTTTTTTTTCTTTTTTTTGTTTTTTGAGTTGGAGTCTCACTCTGTCGCCCAGACTGGAGTGCAGTGGCCACTCCCGGCCACTGCGGCCTCGACCTGCTGGGCTCCGGTGATCCTTCCGCCTCAGCCTTCCAAGTAGCTGGAATTACAGGCATGTGCTACCACACCCGGCTGATTTTTTTGATTTATTGTAGAGATGAGGTCTCACTGCCCAGGTGGGTCTCGAACCCACGGGCTCAGGCAATCCACTCACCTCAGCCTCCCAAAGGCGCGGGATTACAGGCTGAGCCACTGAGCCTGGCTGAAATCTCATCTTTATCATGAACTCAATATGTGAAAATTAAAAATTCATTTTTTTGTGCCTCAATGTTTCTTCCTTTAAATAGGAATTCTAAGGTCCTAAGAATTATAGTGAAGCTAAATGAAGTCACTTGGTCCACTAGCAGGGTTGGCACATATCTAGTTCCTAATCAATCACAGTTTCCACATTCTCCATTCACAACTAAAATCGAAGTGTTTGGTTAGGCATATCAACATGCACACAACTATGATTATACATTCACTGTTCAAGCATGTGCAAACTTGAAATTATTTTATTTTATTTGTTACATAAGTATTTCTTGGCATTGAACTAACCTGCTTTTTCTTGGTACAGTCAAAATCTATTATGCTATTTCTAGTGCAACAAGCTAAGATTGGCCACCCATAACCCAAGCATTTCAATGCGCACTAGCCTCATTCCCAAATTTAGGCTGTGTTCTTTACCTGTGGGCCTTCGGATCCTGGACCCATTTACACACATGCAACAGACAACATATGTCACAAAATTAACACTTACCTCCCCCCACAGACTTGGATAGTATGTAAATGTAGATACAAAACCAGTGGAAGTGATTATATACAGTTCCCAGCACTTTCAGGTGAGATAATTCCAACCTACACACTTCTCTTTGTCTTCAGGACTGACCCCAGTGAAACTGGATCCCAGTGTTCCACAGGGGCAGATGATTTGATAATGTACCACTTCTCCACTCTTCTCTCTTCACCTATTCAATAAACTGTACTGACATTTAGCTCTGAGATTTGCTTCTGAGGAAAACCATTTCCTCAGTCCAGACCCATGTTTGCAAAGTCTAACCAGAAATTCAAATTCCAGTTGCTGTTAGTTGCCCAGTTATTTCAATACAAAGACTTTCTTTTCAAGTTTGTTTAACTTCCTCCCAATTCTGTCACCTCTCCTGCTTCTTTTAAAAGGGCATGGCTTTGCCTGGAAGTAGGCATGAAAAAGAGGAATCAGATGACATGATTGCAGGCTTATTAAGACAAACAAGGCAGGGCCAGTCTGTGGTTTTGATGCCAGGTGGGGCACAGTGTAGATGTTCCATGGATTCTTTGAATTTGCCCCAGAAAAGAATTTCAGAGTGAACGCAAAGCATAGTTTGAGACATAATTAATTAGAAAGAAGACACACTCAAGAGAAAACATGAGTGCCTTAAGAGAAAGGACTTGTGCTTGCCTTTGACGCAAAGTTTTCTATACTTTTACAGCAATGATTAAACAAACTATTCCATGAGCTAGGAGCACAGGACTGCAGGTATCATGTCACCAATTTTATCATCTTAGACACCTTTAAGGCTATAAGAAACTTCTAAATAATAAAAGTTACTGTCTGATTAGATTTGGGTGTTATTTTTATTTTTATTTTTTTCCTGTGAGAAAGCAGGAGTTTATTAAGACAGAAAAGCTCCCAAGTGAGAAGGGACCCAAAAGAGGGTTGCCCAATTTGAGCTTTTCTTAAAGCATCATGTTTGTGTTTTGGGTGATTCCCTATTGTTTCTGTGATTTATTGCACTGGTAACTTTCACATTCCAACCTGCAAAGTGGTCAGGTTTGATATGCTTGGCTAGTCAGGTGGAGGTCATGTATTGATAAGAAAGACATCCAAACATCCTGTTCTTCAGCTATCTAAATTAGGCCTACAACAAACAAACAAACAAACAAAAAACAAACAAAAAAAACTTGCCTAACTACATCTAAACTTTGTGCTATGCTAGCTATGCTTGCCTCAGTTTCAGCCTGGATTAGAGTCAATCAGGTAGCCAGACAGCATGTTTGTGACACATTTGCTGTTCTTCAACAGTTATCTCATGCAATAGTACTCTGGTTCTTTTTACTGAGGACTCCAGGGTAGCAACTTTGTCTTTCTTTGTCTCTCACCTGCAGCACACTAGTGTGTGACCAACTTTTTTCTAGTTTGGTGAACTTCTGCCCTCTCTGCCAACAGGAACTGGTATGGTCCCTCAAAGAGTCTCAGAAAATAGTTATCCCTGTTTGCACTCTCTCAGAGCCTATGGTTACCATTAGCCTGTGCGTTTTGGATAATCCAGTAGTCTTTCAACTTCAGACATTTCCATATGAGAAGAAACAGGAGCTAGCTCCTCCCACACCAGGAAAAAAGCCACTCTGCAAAGGACACAAGAATCTTCCCTACTTTCAAGGCCAATTACAAAAGAAGAGTGTGTGCATGTATGGCGGACGGGGGATACTTACAGTTCTTTCTCTGTAGGTGACTTCTATGCACTATGCATCTTTTGTTTGCTTGTTTTACATAGGCAAGTTTGTGTGGATCGCCATACGGAATTTGCTGGAACACAGTCCCTTAGAAGTTCCAGCTGAGGAATATCTAAAACCACAACCAGGTTTACTATTACCTGAGAATGTGAGGTAAAGAACATTTTTATCCTGAGATTCCTTGCCAATTCCTATTTTGTAAACCACTTCAAATCATCATGATAAAATAAAAGTTATCATATATGTTATTTTCATATACACATATATTATTTAAGAAAACTAAAATGTTATTATCTATGCATTTATTAATTATTTATTTGTATAAATTGAGCAACAAATAAAAGCCAATATATTAGTCATGTATGCAAAATTATCAATATCACTTATTAATCACTGGAGCGATCAGAGTAAGATTAGGGACCCGAGGTTAGTATTCTCTTGGATATCCTTTTAAGACAATGACCATTATTCTACACAATCTTGTCTCTGTCACTTCCTCCTACCTTGCTTTCTGCCATTCTCCTACTGGAACAGCACACTCCAGCTCACTGTTATTTTTGTCAATGAAAAGAAGAGAACTTTTTTCTTCCTTTGCACTGACTACTTCCTATGAACAGTTTTGAACTTCTGTGTACCTGTCTCTCTCTTTTAAGATGTGTTCTCACTCATAATTGGACTTTGAACAATTATCGTAATACTCTAAGGAAGGGATTGGCAGTAGTGGGAAACTGCCCAGGGATGGGACACACCACACTAACAATGCATTTTAAGAAAGTTGATCTATTCAAGCTCTAATCTTTTTTGTAGCTGATTATAGTGACACATAAAGTGATAAACTTCAATGAGTCTAATGAACAAACTTAGGGTTTGTATACCTAACTCTGAATTGTACCCCACAGCTTTAAAATTAAAAATTAAAAATAACATATGTCTAAGTAACATTTCAATGGCTTTTTCTTTTTTAACCATTGAATATTTGCTTAAATTGTACCCCTTACCAATCAGTGTCATCTCATACTGTTTACTCATAGCACTCTTAATAATCAAACACTTTACATTTTTTATTACATTACTTTTCTTGTGAGATTATCAATTCCATTTGCTGAATTGATAAAGAGAAGAAATTACAAATGAAGGAAACGCAAACTAAATATTTTGTAGGACTGATGTTGTCCTAAGTTTGTTCATTAGATTCATTGAAGGTTATCTCTTTATGTGTCACTATAATCAGCTACAAAAAAGATTAGAGCTTGAATAGATCAACTTTCTTAAAGAAACATATCATGGGCACAGATATAACTTATGTATGTTTGATAAAAATAAAATAGAAATTTAAACTTTTAAGTAGGTGTATTATTGAAAAAGCTTTAAAATTCAAATCTGTTTTAGTGTTAATTAAAGTTGATCATTGAAATCCCAGTATTTTGTAATGATCCCGAAATGAGATGCCTGTGAAAATATAAATCTTTATCTTCTAAATTGTCTAAATAACTAATTCTTATTAAGTAGAGGTAATAATTCCTGCAAACATATAAGCTCAGCTTTAATGGTAAATTTTGAGAGAAATAAGTTTGCCTAATTTTCTGGGTTATTAAAGTAAAACTAATTTGTTAAAATTAAGCCAACTCGAACTGTAAGCATTCAGGCTACTACTCAGAAAGTAACTGAATATAATGAATTTTACTTGAACAACTTGTAATGGATGAAGAAATTTACAGGGCATTCTTTACCAGGAATAGAAGTAATTTTTTTCTCTTTTTTCTCCAGCTCTGTGAATGTTTAATGGTAGTTAAAAGCACTGAGATTCATTTGTATTTATTCATATTTGCCATGCATTAGAAGGAAACATTTATCTATCATTCCACATGTAGGAACAAATAAACACAGCCCTGATGTAAAAATGTAAATAATATGATTTCCTGGAAACTAGTAACCTTCTCGTTCTCATTCATGCATTCATTAACAACAGATGTTTATTGGACACCGTTAAATCAACTAGCCCTCTTTAGGGCCTGGAACACGACAGCAAACAAAACAGACAAAAATCTGATACAACACTCACAATTTAGAAGGGAATCAAACAAATATGTTAGGCTAGATAGTGACAAATGCTAAGGAGAAATTATAAAGCAAGGAAGAGATGACTTGTTGGGAAGACGAAATTGTAGATAAGGCAATTAGGAGGATTTCATACATTTACAATACACACATCTTGGTTGCCATTGAAAATATTTGTGTCATTGATAATAAACTTGAATATCTCTCAAATTAGTTAATAGATAGCAATAACACTTGCCTTTCATTGTCATTAGGTGTAAGAAAACACAGTTAGGGAATATTATTTACATAAGAGTTTCAGGATTTGGGTGTATGTCTTTTGACTATAATTTAATAGCAGTGAATCAGAATATTAGAGACTTTTATAGAAATGACAATCTCCCCAACCAAGTGCAGCATCTCCAAAGGATGTTGCGATGGTTAATTTTGGGTGTCAGTGTGACTGAGTTAAAGGATAACCAGATAACTGGTAAAGTGTTATTTCTGGGTATGTTTTCATGGTGCTTCTGGAAGAAATTGTCATTTGAATCAATAGGTTGAGTAAGGAATATCTGCACTCACCAGTGTGACTGGCTATTCAATCCACTGAGGGCTTGGATAGGAAAAAAAAAAGAAGAGAGGTGAATTTGCACTGTTTTCTGAAGTTGAGACATCCGACTTCTATCCTCAGACACCAGAACTCCAGGTTCTCAAGCCTTTGGGATACAAAAGTTTCACAAGAAGTCCCCTGGTTCTAAGGTCTTTGGACTCAGACTAAACTACAGCACCAACTTCCCTGGTTCTCTTCCCTGGCAGATGGTGGCATTTTTTTCATTCACAATCATTGCATGAGCTAATTCCCATAATGAATCTCCTTTTTATCTATCCTGTCTTTCTATCTATCTGTCATCTATCTATCTATCTATCTATCTATCTATCTATCTATCTATCTATCTATCTTCTATACCTAGCTATCTAATCTATCATCTATTATCTATCTAATCTATCTTTCTAATCTGTCTTCTACCATCTATATCTAGCTATCATCTTTTATCTATCATCTATATCTATCTAATCTATTATCTGTCTCTCTAATCTACCTATCATCTACTATCTACCATCTATATCTATTATCTATCATATATTATTGATCATCTATCATCTATACCTATCTATCTATGTTATCTATCTATGTATGTTATCGATCTATGTTATCTATCTATGTATGATATCTGTCTATCTATCTCTATATAATCTATTGGTTCTGTTTCTCTGGGGAAATCTGACTAATCTATAGTTTAATGAAATATTAATATTGTATGAGTCTATAGAAGTTTTGTGATGAAAACAGTGTTATAGACTGATATTTGTGTCCTCTCAAAATTCATATGTTGAAATTCTAACCCTTAACATGATGATATTAAAGGGCTGAGTCTTTGGGAGGTAAAGTTATGAGAGAGAAACCATAATAAAAAGATAAGCAAGCTTGCTTTCTTTTGTCTGTGCTGTTCACCCTGTGAGGATAAAATGAGAAGACAAAACAGTATACAAGTCAGAAAGAGGGCTCTCATCAAGATTTGAATTTCCCAGCACCTTGATCTTGGACTTTCCATCTTCCAGAACTGTGAGAAAGAAATGATTGTTGTTTAAGTCACCCAGTCTATGGTAATTTGTGATTTAATCTGGAACTGAGACAAACATGTTAGGTAATCAATAATTTTTCATTTAAAATAGGCATAAATATGATAGAAAAAGTGTTTAATAATCCATATATTCCAGATGACCTTTTATTTAGTAAGCAGCTTTAAATGTTATAGATATTATCTAAAAATATCAACAGGTATTTTGATATTATTCACTTTATGCTGTATATTAAACAGCACTGTGCAATATAATACATTTTGATAATTTTTTGTATCTTTTAAGTCCTAGCTTTTAGCATCTCCTTTTGAAGTTTCTTTAAATGTAATATAAATTATATAATAGTATAATATTAATATAACTTAATATAAACTTAAATTTAAAGCAGCCAAACTTCACAAAAACAATGAAGTTTAATAACAATGTAATTGAATATGAGAATTAAAGCTTGATTCTAATGAATTAGTTCTTTTACATAAGAAATATTCCTGTACTTTTGATTGGCGAGAAAAAAAAATAGCAGAGTTGAACAGGCCACTTAAATTCATAAGAGTAGGGTGGGAAATCTAAAGACTTGTAGAATGATAAAAAGAAGAGTTAATTATTGTGATTTAAATGAGCCTTGACTCCATTTTCTCCATTAACATCTATCAACTAATCATTAAGTAAATATTTGAATAATCCAGAGTTTCTTACACTTACATTTATTTATACAAGTTTGTGATTAATGTGTTTGATTCACAAGCTTATAATTGATAAAAACAAGTCACAAGGTATACAACTAGAAGATGCATCAGTTTATACATTTGAATATGGTCAAGATAATTAGAAGGCTAAAGTTTCAATCAGGTATTTCTCATGTCTTCTACCCTGTTTGTTTCTTTTTTTCAGAAAAGGTGCTTCTCCTCCAGTATTATAAGAAAAGAAACTACAAAAGTGCAGAAGAGAGTTCTCCTAACTATCTCCAGTACATTAATGTAAGTTACATTTATGACAATAGCTAAGATTAAAAACATTTAAATGTATGCAGCATTTTAGAATCAAAGGAGTGACTTAATATAAAATCATTTACCTAATTCTCATAAAATCTTTTGCTATAAGATTAAATCTTACTCTTCTGACTTGATCTGGTTATGTAGCTAGTGCATATAATAGCAAATATTGATGAATTATTGGTCTGTATCTACATGCCAGTCTTGAGTCATACACTTATTTTTCCAATGCGTTTCAAGCTTCTGATCTTGGTACCTGAAGACCTAATCATAACATTCATTAATATAATCAAAATAAACTCTCTGTGAATTGGCTCTTTTTTTTCTTTTTTTTGAGTTGAAGTCTCACTCTGTCACCAAGGCTGGAGTGCAGGTCACCGCAGTCTCGACCTGTTGAGCTCGGGCAATCATTTTGCCTCAGCCTTCCAAATAGCTGGAACTACAGACACACGCCACCATGTCCCGCCAGTTTTTGTGATTTATTGTAAAGATGAGATCGCACCAAGTTGCCCAGGCTGATCTCGAACCCCAGGGCTCAGGTAATCTTCTCGCCTCTACCTCCAAAACTGATGGGATTACAGGCTGAGCCACTGCACCTGGCCAGTTGGCTATTCTTATTTACAACTGAGTCCTTGGCATAGAAATCTCCATGATGAGAAAAGTACTACTTAATTAGAATTGTCGGTGATATATCACATTTCCTGTTGTATATAATAGGAATAAATAAAAGTTATTTAATCATACAATCATAAAGTCTCAAGCTCTGATGGACATAAAGGTCATCTCATCCAATCATCCAGTAAGACTTGAGACATATGTGAAAGTAAATCCACGTTATATTAACATACCTGCCCTTTTATTTAAGAAATAGCATGTTTTATTTGACAAGAAACTGTTTAACCTTTACCAGAAGTGGATGGTCTTAGAAAAATATTTTTCATACATTGAATTAATATTGCTTCAGGAAGAAAGATTAGTATTTAAAAGTCATATAGAAAATGAAACATTTATCATTTATCTATTCTACTTAGGAAACTGTTTGGCAGTTAAGCTCTCATCATGTGCATGCAAATTCACCCTTTCCTTCCCCCTGACATTTGCAATCCAGTGATATATGTCAGAGTAAAGTCTGAGCCTGCTATGAAGCTTAGATATGGCATCAATAGACTGGTCAAGTATGCAAAACATACTAAGTCTCTCTTATCCAGTTTGTTTCTATTATATTTCCCCATAAGTATACTTCAAGTTGTGCAATGTTTTATAACCTATTCTGCCTCTTGATCTCACTCTGTTTTTTTTTTTTTTCATTTCCCATAAGACATGAACCATCATAACCTCTCCTAACGTTCAAAACTGGCAGCTTCCTTAATGAATAATAGGAGTTGCCTTGTTACATGGAAGATGAGCTCCTTGCTATTTCCTTTCTTCCCAATTAATGTATATGCTCTTAAAGGTGAGCCTCTATGTTATTTGTAATTTTCCTTTTTTCAAATTTTAAAGAATTCTTAGCAGTTTAGTTGGGAATTGAGTAGTGCTTAGGTTTGGTCCTCTGTCTAAGCTTCTTCAAATCATATTGAATAGTTAACTTTCCCTTATTCCTTTGTTGCTATCATTACAAAATAGATTTTGTCAGAACATACAGTTCGATGAAATACAAGAAAATCAGTCAAACTTTTATTAAGACAAATGCTTACCTTGTTCTTAATCCTGCTTCTTTTTATACAGTCTTTTGCTTGATGAAATATTCTAAATTATCGAGACTAACTTTTTTTTTCAAAATTACCAATGTGGTATGAAAATTTAAACATTGGGATGCATTGTAGCATTCAATAAATATTGGGTGTAATTTTGAAATTATTTTGAAAGGTTTCTTTGTAATATATCTTACCTCTTTTAATGGTGCTGTTAGAAGCTCTGAAAACCGCTAGGTTTTTATTGTGATCACTTGATTAATTTCAGAGGTTTATTCACTTTTCAGTGTGAGTTAAATTTATGTTAATATTCTACATGTCATACCATTTTTTTCATTTTAAGTAGTAGCCTTTGCCAAAATGAGTGACTTGGATTTAATTTACTATATTTCTGATTAGAAAAAGTATTAGATGATGTATAAATTTGTATGATTAGTGGGTGATGATTTAGAATCTGGAGAGACTTTATTAAATCTACTATTCATAGACCTTAATTCAATATTTGATATAGAAAGTGATAGAGATTTTGTTAGTTAATATATTCATGAGAGTATATGTTCATGATTGAATAACTGATGTATAGTTCTTAGTAATAAAAACACCATTAAAATAGAAAATTATTTTCAGAGAAAATAAACACTTGATATTATACCTTGCATTACAGATATATTTTGATAACTCCATAATATTTTTACAAAATTTTACAGATACTAATGATCTCAAGAATTTGATTCAATCTGTTCTTCAGATATCATTTTTTAAAGAGTCATCTAAGGAAAAAACTTGATACCAACATAGGAGCATTTTAGAACAATTTATACTGTCTTTTTTTTTTAACTTTGGGAGAACAATTACTTTTTGAATAATACTAAATCTTAAAATACATAATGGGTTAGCCAAGGTTGTTGAGTTTTCTCATATTTTCTGAATTTGAAATTTATTCTTCTCTGTTCTCCATCAGGTAAAAATGTTTGTATATGTTATCTTTTGCAAAATTTTTAAAAAGAATATTAGAACTCATGCTAATCATATTACTCAAGATTCTGAGCTAGCTTAAAAAGTAAAGTTACAAGATATTTAAAATACTCAAACCATTTCAGTTCTCCCCCCATGTCAGTTAAAGTTTGTGTTCTTGGAAGCACATATAAATATGAGAAAATGTGAATTAAATGAGAAAATCAATGAATAAATTAATAAATAAATTTGGGCATATGAGATAGTCTTTGGAACTGCTGTTTATTTAAGAATTTCATTTATATTTCTAGTTTGATGAATTTTCTGTTCTTGTTTGTTTTCTTAAATAAGAAAATAATGTTATATTTTGTTATAATCTCTCAATTATCTTTTTAACAAATAAGTTAATCATACAGATATTCTTTTTTGTTCAGATGGTGATTTACATTTTTTATTTTTAAATACCAACTTTTATTTGTGGAAAAAAATGCCACTTGTTAGTCTCTTATGTTGTCTCCAAGAAAGCGTCTAAGAGAAAATATAAAACACTATTTCTAAGATCTTGAATTAGACAATGACCTATTAAACAGGACAAAAAAATCATCACACATAAAAGTTTGCTAACTTGGCTGACATTAAAATTAAGGATTTCTGTTCATCAACATATCGTCGGTAAGAATGTAAAAACACATTAAAAAATGAAAAAAAATAAAACCCGTGCTACTATCCAACCAAGGATTTACATCTTGTATAAATAAACTTATAATCAAAATAATAAAACAAGAAAATAATTTTAGAATGGACCAAAAATTCATTTAGGCACTTTAATAAAGAAAATACCATATGGTTAGTATGAAAGTTATTCACCATCTTTACTCCTCGGTGAAGTACCAATTAAAACTCCAGTGTGTTGTCAACTAGAAAATTTAAAATATGAATATAAGTATTGGCAATAATTGCAAACATCTGTAAAACACATATATGTTTGGTGTGCATGAAATTTGATAAAGCCACTTTGGCAACTTCTCAGCATATACTGAAGTAAAAAATTGCTTTTTTATTTTCCTTACTCAAAAATTCTACTTATATGTATACTATCTAATATATATGAATATTTACCTATTCACCTATTTATCTATCTAAATAAATAAGTGCAAACATTTACCAAAACATGTGTACAAGATCTTTCAAAGCAGAATATTTCCAGAAACAACTGAATTATTTTTCAAGAGTAGAATTGATGAAAGAATTGAGGTACAGTAATACAATCAAATAAGAGACAGCAATAAAAGCAAAATAAGAATAACTACTTCATAAAATAATATAAATAAATATCACAGGAATAATTGTAAGAAAAATAATTCATACCCAAAAGAAAATGTACTGTATCACTTGCTTTATGAAATTCAAAAGAAAAAAACTAACATAAGTGACAAAAGCTAGAATAGGGTTTATCAAAATGATTAAATATCAAAAAAGTTTACTGTTTCAAACCATAGACTTATATTATTGAAATATTTCATAGAATCAAAACATTTATTTTTCTAAAAATAAGACACTTCAAAGAAATGTAGCAGCACATAAAATTATATATGGACATTAAATTTTAAATATTAAAAAAAACAAGGAAAAAGGCAATTATGTGAAAATTGTCAATTAATTATGCTTACCTTAGGCACAAATGGAATTCATCTGGTGATTAGCATAAGAGTCCTAGATGGATAATAGTTTGAAGATACAGAATTTGAGAAACCGTAGGAATCAAAGATGCGACAAAGCTGGACAGCAGGAACCATCTCAAAGAACAGGCATTAGAATATTTGCTCAAAGCCTATTTCATCCTCACATTCTTTCGTCACTGAGCTATTACACAGTGGCGTCCTCTTGTAATGGCACTGAGAAACTTCAGATTGGGTGAGTACAATAATGTTTCTGGTCCTCAGGCTTTGGGAGTGGGACTGTGGTAAAGAATTAGGCTCTTACACAGTGGACTCTAGACACAATCTCCATAAAGATTGCACACAAACAGAAAATTAGAGTATTTAGATAAAAAGGGCTTAGGTGTTTGACAGTGTTAAAACTAATCAAATGTTCTCTGTACCTAAGAAACAATATAAAATTTAGGAGAGTAATTAAAATGACAAAGTAAATTTACCCACTGTGCTTGAAAATTGCTTTAGCTCTTAAAATGGGTAGAGTTATATAAAATTCTGGGTGGGGTTACAAAAAATTATTTAATGATTTTGCTTTAGATGACCATAATTGCTTTTTAAAAAAATGAAAAAAATACCCTCAATTATTCACACAATTATAAACCATTGAAGAATAAATACATAATAACAATTGATAAATATACACTACTTCTTAATTTTAAATGTACCAATATTTTTATCTGAAATATATAATTTAATTAACATTCAGATATGCCACAAAAGAAACATATCATAACTCATTTATGAGGAATAAACATTAAATATATAGTAACTAGATAAAACATAAGCAAGCATTTTAGATAAATATATGGTTAACAACTTAAATAAGTTAAGTTTAAATAATTACACAACTTTACTAACATAATTTTCTACATTTTGTGTAAAAGTATTTGTTTTTACATTTTATAAGTGAAGTGCCAGATGTAAAATCTAAAAATGTTAAACATATTACCACATAACCATGACATTGCTGCCAATTTGATTTATTACAAAAAGAAAATGTGGCTCTACTTTCCAAGAAAATTCTAAAAACTACATATATGTTCTAGAAACTGCTATTAAAAATAAAATTATGGTCACTAAAACAGTTGGTGTCTTAGTCCATTCTTATTGCTATAACACAACACCAAAGACTAGGTAATTTCTCAAGAATAGAGATTTATTTGGCTCAGGGGTCTTAAGGCTGGAAAATCCAAGAGCATAGCACCAGCATGTGGTTAGAACCTTACTGCTTCATCATAGTATGATGAAGGACATCACATGGTGAAAGGATGACAGTAAGAGAGACGGGGGAAGCTTAATTTTGTAACAGAGCCATTCCCATGATAACAAACCTACTCCCATAATAGTGACATAAATACATTCATGAGGGCATAGTTGACATTAATTTATTGATGAGGGCAGAGAAATTAAGTTTCAAACACATGAACTTTTGGAGGATACATTCGAACTATAGCAGTTGTTAAGTGAGTTTTACCACATTCAAATGTGATTTCAGTTATTTTGTTTAAACACTAAGGCTAGCTCAAGTGTTTTAAAAATGGTCAAGTTATTTAATGCCTAGTCTGTTTGGATTATTACAACAAAATATCATAAACTGAGTGGCTTATAAACAACATATATTTATCTCTGATAGTTTTGGAAGCTGAAAGAGCCAAGACCAAGATGCTGGCAAAGATACTGGTATACCTCCTACTTCATAAAATGGCACCTTCTTGCTGTCTCTTCACGTAGTAGAGAGTGAAGATAGCTCTCTGGGTCTATTTTTAAATGCAATAGTTTATATAATGAGAGATCAACCCTCATGCCTTAGTCATCGCCCAAAGGTCCATCTTTTCAAACCATCACAGTGGTGATAAGTTGCCAACATATATACTTTAAAGAGACAAAAACATTCAGAGCAAACCAATACTTAAGACAAAATTGTTAAAATTTGATATATTTCTTGCCTAATGTATGCAATGAAGATGTAAACTTCAGCTTAATATAGGAGCCAAAATATTTGTAAGAAGCTTTACCCTCAATCTCCGCACTACTATACCAAAAAACCCACAAAACATCCCATCATAAAACTAAATTAAAAATGAAGTTATTTATTTTATCTATAAAAAGGCCATTTATTCAATTTTTATCTTCAAGTTAAGTTTAATTTAGGAATTTGGAAGACAGAAAGAAAAATAATCATTATTGTTTCTTGCCTATTATTTATTACAAATTAAACATTGGGTGTGATTTATACAATAGTTCAGATAGAGCTTTACAGTTCTCAAAAATTTATAAATTACTAAACGAATGAAAATATTTTAAAACTTATAATAACCTACTATTAAGGGATACTTAAAATAGATACCACCCTGCTGGTTCTCATGGGCATCAACATATTTTCAATAATTTACTGTAAGAGATTTAGTTGAACTGCTAATTGTATATATGAAACTAGGTCATACAATTTGCTATTGAATTAAATATATATATATATATGCACATATAAATGATTGTGCTACATTTTATATTTTGGTCAGTTAGTATCTTGGTTATGATAGTTTGTACTTTATTTTTTTTTAATTTTTACTGCAGAGGAAGCTTTAGAACAAACTCAATATTAAAATTATTTTTAAAACAGAATTCTAAGTGGTACGTTTTTCAAATGTGTAATGTATACCTTTCTTCCTTTTTTTTTTTACATTAAAAGTAAAATAACTTGAGATAAAGATTAAGGTTAACTTTTAGTCAGTATGAAAAAAATGGTCTCTTCAAAATTACTTAAAGTCAAAAGAAATATTTATACATGCCAGTTTTCACCTTCAATTCCCTAAACAAACAATGTATAAATAATAGAAGATACATTCAAAAAACAAAAAGCAATTCAGAAACATAAAATATCTGAATGCTCTTTAATTCATGCATGAAAAGAAAGTCTATTTCCACAGATATAAAGTTTGTTCAATTCTATCTTGATAAAGAAATATCCTACATTTGAGTTGTTATGCCTTAATAAATAGTGCCACAAAAGTTAAAAGTAGAATGCGAACAAAATGACAGAACAGGAAATAACTAGTTCATATCTCCCCAAAATAAGAATTCTGGACAACTATCAACAACAATAAAAAAGACTCTGTGTCAACTTTAGGATTCAGGTAGAAGGTTTTGAAAGCCTGTGGAGCCCAAGACCTAGTTGGGTCATTCAGAATGTGCAGACCAGCATCCGGGTGGCTGATGTGCTGATTTTGCTGCTGGGTTCAACCCCAGAAACCGCCCCATTTCCAAAAAAGGTTAGCTACAGTTCTGTTGGAACTTGAGCCTACAAGCGAAACTGTCTGTCACAGGGTCTGGGAGAAATTGCTTATCTTTCCATTGACGTCAGTCTTGGCAGTAAACCTGAAAGTTGCCCTTTGAGTAGGCACCAGTTCCCCTCATCTGAGATCCCAGGTGAGAATTGCAAGCACAAGGACACAAAGGAAGACTCACTCATGTCTTGTAGACCAAGAGTCTAAGCCTTCATGATGGGCTTGCCACCTGCATCTGAAAGCAGATTCTGACTCCCAGTCTAATTCTAGACTCTTTGTGGAAGTTGGTCGGCCATCCTGTCTGTGAAGGTGACTGCAGACAGGCATACTTATCTGGGCCATGGGGATAGTTTTTTTGGTTCAAGTGCCTGATCATACTTTCCATTTAGTACCAGTACACTTCTTGTGTCTTTCTCAGATCTATCTGGGCCAGAAAGCCACATCAAACTCAGAGTGTTTGCAAGACTCATGGCAATGCTGGGCTTAAAACACTGTGTAGTGTTGATATGGCTGCAGTTGTCATTGGTTTGGAGAACATAATAGTCAATCTGCTTAGAAATTCTGGAAGGTCCTCTGAAGGATAGCCACAAACCAAACCAGACATCAAAGACTGGAATAAATGCCTAATCCTTCATTATTGACATTTGAATAAAACTGTTAATACAAATCAAATGGTGCCCGTGATGAAATTATCTATTGTTTATTATTTTACCATTATGATTTATTTTACAAGTGTAATCATATTTAATTTAAAATACAAAAAAAAAAAAAGAGATGAGATAAAACAATTTGGCCATCTTCAGTCTAATTATTAAGAACCTTAAAAATATAAAACTATTTTAAGTAAATATTCAATGATGAATATGGGAAAAGCAAAGCAAAGACTCAACTATAAATTGTACTTGGAAACAGTGATCATTTGCTATATTTCAGTAAATAAATAAAAACTGGAGATATATTGATCACAACAGAAATCTTATGAACATTAATGTAAATATTATTTACCTTCTTAGTTGGCAATCTATGTGCATTTTGGAATCTGACTTACAGTGCAACTTAATGTTTACCACTTTTCACTCAATTTTGTCTTTGTAGTTTTTATATATAGTTAAAACACTGTAGTTTTATAAAAAGCTGAAAAGCTTAAAACTTTCATTTTTTAAGATTAAAATAATTTCACAGAAAATTTGTTTCACTAATTTCACAATAAGGCAACATTAGAAACTCTATATGTGGTTTAGGACACTACAGACATTGGGTAACTTTTAGAAGAAAGAAAAGTTGTATTTTTTAATGGGTATAAGTAAAAGTATGGTAGAGGGTAAGATAGAAATGTATGAAGCATTTTTAAAAGTTATGTAAAATTTTATAGAGAATCCAGTTCTATTACAGGATGGCTCTTATTCATGACTTCATAACACTATGAGTTTTAATGAGTTTATACAGCATACATTGCTGTTCTCTTTCTCCCATTAATTTATCATATAATCCTGGGTAAGTTAACTAATTGCTATGATTCTTAGTTTACTGTTTTGTAAAATAGTTGCAATATTACTTCTCTGAATTTAATGAAGTTTCAATGTAATAAGAAATTTGAAGGCACTTTAAAAACTGTCTATTTTAAATTTTAAAAATAATAACAACAATAATAAAATTGCTTATGACCATCAAAAATATTATTTGCCATTTTATACTGGGTCAGTTGTGCTCTCTCTCTCTCTCTCTCTCTCTCTCTCTCTCTCTCTCTCAGTATTTATCCAGCACTTAATAACTAAGAAGCAAAGTAAGCAAGACAATTATGGTAACACTATTTTTTCTTTTAAAAACTCTTATGAAAAATCTTTGGAATAATCTGCTTACGCATAAATAACTCTGATTTGCAACTTAAAATTGCTCTAACTTATTTTGAAGATTTTCTCAGAATCTGGTAGGAACCTTTTTGAGAACATCATTAATTTACTTGGATGAATGAAATATCTATTTTTCAAAACCCTGTGATGCAACAAACATCATGATTCAAATCTCAGTGAGTAGAAACAGTGTTGATGATCATAGGGCTATCATGAGCATTTGGAATAACTACAATTTTCTGAGCATTTGGCATGAGACAATCTCTATATTGTGTTCTTGAAATTTTTTAGTTCTGTATCTCTTGACCATAATGCTGGCTAGACAGCTACAGATCAAAGACAAAAGTAGACTCAGCAATGTCAGGAAATGTGAACAAACACAGCTCGCCAAAGACAGTTATAATTTAAATGACAGTTAACTGCAGAGTTCATACTATTTCTGTTCTATCACATATCCTTAACCTCTTTCCTTGAAAATTAATAGGATAAAACACATGTTAAAATATATAAGGCTCATAATTGGCATTAATGTCATACCTTTTAGCCTGCAGGAAAGTTATTGTATCTTATAAAGTTAAAATACATCAACTATGAGTAGCTGATACAATTGTCTATAACTAAGAATAAATAAAATATGTACACACAAATATTTATTTCATTACTAAAGTAAATTTACTACTTGCACCTTTCAAAGTTCTTAACTCTTTCAAAAATGCATGTGATCAAAAGTGACCCTCCTAACCCAAATTGTCATCTTTTCCCACTTGGATGACCCGATGGGTCCCTTAATTGACTTCAATGTTTCCAATCCTTCAGCCTCAAGTCTTTTCCCATATTTTTGGTTCCACATAAAATAAATTAGTGAAGGAGCAGCAGAGTTGTCTTTAGTCACTAAATCAACTAACATCAACCTTCCATAGAAAAACGTTGATACTTTGGTTGTAGTCAATGTGAACTGGTTATTCCTAGGAAAGTCTTGGTTTACAAGTGTTGTTAAAAAGTGTACTTTTTTGGTGATTTAAGGAGACAGCCCATTTACAAACTCATATATGATCTGACCCCTGCCTTCCTTTCCCATCTGAGTGCTTGTCACCTTCTCCTGTGCTGTCATATGTCAGCCATACTGTTGTTGTAATGACTTTGGACCCATCAGGCTAGTTTTGCTTTCATTATACATTCATGGGACCTTCATAGTGGCTTTATCCTTTACATCACCTTATTTCTGTTAAAATCTCTCCGAGAAGCTATTCTTGGCAATCATTTTTAAAAGCTCTCTCACCCTATCAATTATTGTCTATCTACTAAGGTTTATTATTTTTTAAGAACTTATCACTACATGAGCTTTATTTATATTTTTACTAGATGGTTTTCAGGTTCCCTCGTTATAACATAAGGGAAGATTTATGAGTGAACATATTTTGTCTTTTTACTCATTCATTAACGTATCTCAAAAACTGAGTTTGTCACATAGGAGCTAACCAAAGGTGTTTTAAATATGTGAATAATGAATGATCAAGCAAAAAAAAAAATCACTGACTTCCAGATTTATTCTGATAGATAAATATTCTAAGAACATTTCAGATCTACATTGCTAAAATTACTTCTGAGTTTCAATTCATTACTAGTAAAAATAACTCCACTATCAAACAACCTGACCTCAGGCAAGCAGCCTTCCTCTTTTTCCAACATGTCACTGTCTGAACCTGGAGTTATTACTTCATCCTAAAACAGCTTGTATCTTGACCTCTGTTCAAACAAAGATAATCATTAAAAACTGACCCCATAAAATTTCAAATACTTGACACTTAACCAAGCACACAAAATATCAGATATCCTTATGATTAATTTTAATGGTTTAATAACTGGTAGAGCAGATAATCCTTACCAACAATTGCCCTTTCTTTTTTATACTTTTCTTAGTGCTTCTTGAATATTTTTCTTATAAACATTTCATAAGCTGTAGAATCAGCTTTTTCAGTTCTGAAAGGCGATGTCCTGTCTTGTCATCAGTTGGGATTTCTTTCTTTAATAATGAGAAAAGTACTAGAATAATGAAATGTTTACAATCCCTAAAAAGTGATGTGACACAAGTCTGTTTCTGCTCCATCTCTGCCCCTTAACTCTGATGATAAATGTGGTCACCAGAAGTTTCTGCTGATACCTGTAACACTATTGGTCTGAACAAGTGTTTGAGGATTTACCTACTTTGGAGGACTGGATTATCTTCCATTTGTCTGAGATCTGTATAATCAGACATGTCTTTGGCTATCTTTTTACACATTTTTCCTTGCACTGGACGGGTTGTCCTTGTGAACTCTGAGAAGTAAAAGATCAGAGAGCTCTCTCCATTCTATTACCTTAAGTGCAAAATGCTATGACAACTTCTTGCATTCCCACACTCTGTAATATTGTCCAATCATTAGAAAAAAAATATTAGATAGAATATACATTCCAAAATGTGGAAATCAGCATCATCAAATCCCTGAGGAGTCTTCTGGGCTGAGTGGAGAACATTTAATACTACTATAATATGTATGAAAACAGTGATGATAACAGGCTCCAATAAAGTACTATCTTGCTCTTCCCCATCTCTGATATAATTAATGATGTTATTCAAAAGATTTAATGAGCATAAGAAAGGAGCGATTTTACTGAGAAGGATTGTATGAAAGCTGGGGCATCCTTTGGGAGGATTTGGCATGGCAGGGGAAACTACTGGGAAGAGAGATTTGAGGACTCAGCCAGTGATTATTTCTCTCCTCTACTAAGATATTTCAATATTGTATCAACTAGCATAGCTGTGCCAAAGCTTACTGGATAAATATAAATCTGAATATATAATGAATAAGATTATTGGTCCCTACATTTCTAAGGACTCCAATCCTTGATTAACACTTTATAAACTGACTATCAATTTTGGAAAAAGAAAATGCACCTTCATAGATTTCGGATAGAAAGAAACACTTTAAATTACCAATCTAAATTAGATGTGTATGTGTGCATAGGAAGAAAATAAATTTTAGTCAATTAGAATATATGGTAATATTTATATTTCTTTAATTTAAACTTTGTTTATATAATATATAATAAGCATATAATGTGAGTAATTAAAATTAAAACAGTTGCAAGGCTCAAATGCCGTAAATGAAAAAAATGCACCATACTCATTAAAATCTAACTCATAAGATACCACAGTAAAGACAACTGACTACCTATAAAAACAAGAAAGACATTTTTTGAACCCTGGGAAGAACAAAACTGAACACAATTATTAGCATGTGTGGGGGAGAATTCTGTATTATTTAAAAAATGTAATTCAAGCTTCACTAAAATGCATTCTGATATAAAGTTTATTTTATATCCCAACACCTGTGTAAGTGTTCCTCCTAGAGGAAGAAAATAAACCAGAAAGATATCTCTAAAGACAATTCCAAATCCTTTGGGAGCTTGTATTAAATCAAAAGGAGCACAAAGCTGCCACTTTCAACCTGACTTTACTATTTTCTTACTTGAAAAAAAAATAATCAATTTGTTTTGACATAAAATGGTTTTTCTGTCTTAGCAATGATTTTCTTCATCACGTATTTTCAATCTCTCAGCAACCATTTTATTATGTGTTTCCACATCTCAGATACTCTGGTTTTTGTACAAAGATTAACTGATTATTTAAAAGAAACATCCAAATATTCAATATATATTTATCGAAAAATAGATATGAGCTAGTTACTGCAGAGACACAGGAGACACAAAGGAGACACACTGGTGACACGCAACAAGGTAATCTAGGAAGAAAATAGTCATTGATTGGCTATTATAATTAATTTTTTTCTTCATCATCATATTATGAAGCCAATGTAAAAGTGCAAGTCAGGAAGTACATGAAAAAAAAGTCCCAAAAACAGAAGAGGAAGGAGAATATGCTTGAGGGCAGGAGGTAGAGTAATTCCATTTGAATTTGGGAAAATTCTTCTACCCTGAAAGGGGATTGACAAGTTTTTGTGAACTTTACTCCCATAGGAAGCCCTAAAAAAGTGAATATCTCTTCCCTATCAGGTTCAGGTATCAATTGCCTTATTACTAAAAATAGAGAGAGAGAGAGAGAAAGAGAGAGAAAGAGAGAGAGAGAGAGAGAAAGGAGACACAGGTTGTTGGTTTTTTTTTTTTAAACAACATTCTCCAAAGAGACTATCTGTTCTTCAGTCACATTCCTCTTTTCTTTATTCAAACCGTAAGACCACATCTTTCAGATGAGGACTAATAAATTATCACACAGTCCTGCATATCTCAGCATCCAAATCTTTTTGCCATTTCTTATGTTTTCTCCGGATATTTCAGACATGTAGTTTGTGATTTACAGTCTATTGTTGACAATATCACCTTTTCTTTCTCCGAGTGTTCACATTCGCATTCTAGGTGAGATTTGCTCTCCCCTGAGTTCTGCTAACCTGGAAGTCCTCTTTGGAAGTTACTCTCCTAATTTTCCTGTAGATAAATTGGCATAAGAGCCGGGGTTATTATAACTCATGGCTTATTATAACTGGACCGTGTTTTTCTTCCTCTCATGAAAAAACTCAGCTTTCTGAGTGGAAAACCATCAGACTGGGATTCACCAACACTCATTTGCTATCAACCAGTCACCAAAGCATTTATTATTGTTAGTTGAGTGTTTCTGCTCTTGTTCTTTGTCATTCTCTCAATCACTACTTTTCACCATTTGACCACATTCTATTAAACAAAAATAGTGACTTAAACATCCACGAAGAACAACATTCAGCACATTAGGTTCCGTTTCCTTGAACTCTTTTTGTAAAAAAAAAAAATTATTATAAAGATGTGCGGTACATTTCAGGGTTAAGTATATAAACATTGATCATGCAGGTACCGTTATTGATGAGGTATGCCCCTCCCTCCCCTAGTAGTTTCCCTCAACTGCGAATCTCACCCCCCTGACAGTTTGCCAATTGCTTTCTTATAGCATTATAATTGCTCAAGTTTTGTTTATGAGTGAGAACATATGGAACTCTGCTCTTTGTTTCTGTGATAAATCACTGAGTATGATCGACTCCACATCCATCCAAGTTGCTGCAAAGTCCATATATGTGCCCTTCTTTATAGTTGCATAATATTCCATCATGTATATGTACCACATTTTTTTAATCCAGTCCAGTTTCGATGGCAACACAATTGGTTTCATGTTTTTACTATTGTGAATAGAGCTGCACCATACATACGTGTATTAGGAATATACCCGGAGGAACTCATATCATTCTACATTTCCTTGAACTCTTAAATGCCAAATATCTTTTCTTCTGATCATCAGCAACACTGGCCATTTCGTACACTAGACATTTCTGCAAACAATAGACCATCAATCCATTGATCCTACCATATTTCCTTTTTCCCTATTGCCCCATAGTCTTACTTCAGTACACAGCTGAGATGCCATTTCCCTCCTCTGTAATGACTCACCTCAAGCATTCTGAACTCACTTGTCTCTGTCTCTATCATTTGTCTCTATTTGCTCTTTCACTTATTGACTTCTCATTTTTTCTTGAGCCCATAATAATTGGGCTTTCCTTCCAACAACTCTACTGAACTACCCTTTATGAAAATTCTGAATGACCTCTATCTTTCCATAACAAACATCAGTTTTAGCCTTCTCTTCATTTTGTATCTAGAAATTATTGATATTAACTATTTTTACCCTATGAGATGTTTTATTCACTTGGTTTCTGGGCTACCACAGACTCCTAGATTTCTCTTTGTCTCACCAGTTTCTCAACAGCTGGTTTTCTGTGTAAATGACAACTTGACCTCTCTAAACTTTAAAGGAGAGAGTATTGAAAAATGAATCTTTGCTTCTTGTATCTACCTACATTCACTACCTAAATGAACACCTAATATTAATGCTTTAAATAATATTTATACATGGATATATCTTACTTTTATATCTAGCCCTAATCACACCCTTGCTCCAAATTTCTGCATTCAGCTGCTTATTATATAGCTCATTTTGGATATTATGGGTATCTGCATTAAATGCTATTACTGTATATCCAGTGTCCTTCCCTTGAGAAAATGAAAGACCACACTACTCAAACTGTGGCATCTGGAAAAACCATGTGAGCACTCCTAGTCAATGGTATGAGAGAAGAAATGTGTGTGACTTTTAGGCCTAAAAACAGAAGAATGAATATGAGGTCACCATGCATTCTTGTCTTCTACTCTAAAGAACAAGTACCCTTGTCAGATGGTATAGCTATTAGAAGATAGTATCTGCGTTGGCTTTCATGGTGCAAAGCCCTATATTGATTGGGTAAATCCTATAAGAGAAATTTACTATTGTTGACAAACTACAAAAATATGGGAGTAAATTAATCATGGAAGCATGACTTAAAATACTGCTAGGAATATAATATCTAGAAAGTAACGTGTCTAAAGCACACACCTGAGTTTCTTCTGAAAAATATTTATTCTTCAAATTGTCTATAATTGTTAGTGACATCATCTTTACCCAGTAATACAGATCAAATATCTGAGAGTCATTCTTCATGCTCACATCCAGTCTATCAGGAAATCCTATTAGTGTTAACTTCAAAATATTCCCTTAATCTCACCAGTTTTTGTCACCATTACCACTGCCACAGCCACACTCATTTATAATAACCCATGCCTGGAGGTTATTCAAAACCTCCCAAGGAATCTCCTTGTTCAATTTTGTCCCTCATACTATATTTCTTATAAAACAAGTTCCAGAAAAAATGTAACTGCTCCCATATACAATCCCTCACTCTTTCAACCTTTCATGTAAAAGACAATGCAAATACTTCTCCTAGCCTATAAAGCTCTATCTTCCTCTCTACCTACCAGGATGATGTTATTGTCTTTGGATTCCTTCTTCTTTGATGTGTTTTGAACATGTTGATTTTCTTGATGTTTCTCAAACATATAAATTCTATTCCTGCCTGTGGCTTTTGAAGTTGCTGTTCCCACTTTTTTCTAAGGTCTTTGCTGGTTTACCTTCTCAATATTCCTCTCAAACCTCATATCATTACAAAGGCAAACTGACATAGTTCATTATTCCTTTAACTTGTTTTACTTTTCCCCGGGTCATACATCAATTCACACATACATGCAAGTATATGTGCATGGGTGTGTATATTAATGTGGATGTGTGTGTGTGTGTGTGTGTGTGTGTGTGTGTATACTTTTTATCTAGGGTCATAAACTTTGTAAGGGATTTTTTTCTCCATTGTTCACAATTTTGTCCCTAGAACTAGAATAATGCCCAGAATACAATTGAGTGCTTAGTAAATATTTGCTAAGTGAGAAAATAAATTCATTATCATTATTCAATACTCATTTCCAAATAATAACCTAGAGTTGCAGAATAATCTAAACCAATAATATTCAGCTAAGCCCGTGAAGTTATTACTTCACCCATTTGAAACTATAAATAGCTGATATGTATTCCCGTGAATTTAAATTAGAATCTTAAAATGCTGTGATTTCATAATTTGTTAAATAATAGATTGTTTATTCTTTCTCTTTGCTACCTAACTAAATAAAGAGTTCTAAGCAAGCAGAGAGAAAATTGTTCAGCTAAGATATTTACACTGCATTATTTATTTATGTATATACTATATTATTAAAATAAAGTTCTGTGCATTGAAATCACCATCATCTTGTGTACCAGTATAAAAATACCCGTACAAAATCAGAATTGATAATCTATGTGAAACAAATTCGGAAATATTTGGGAGCTGAATCAGAATAATACTTTCTCAAATTTCCTTGATGAAAGTCGTAAAATAATGTATCGTGGACATATACTGTTTTAAAGACTTAAAGATGACATGATTATGCTATTCTTACCTCTCAGTGTAATTTTTTTTTTTTTTTTGAGTCAGAGTGGTCTCACTCTGTCACCAAGACTAGAGTGCAGTGGCACAATCATGGCTCACCCTAGCCTCAATCTCCTAGGTTCAGGCCATGCTTCTGTCTCAGTCTCCCAAGTAGCTGGGACTACAAGCACGTGCCACCACGTCAAGCTATTCATTTTTATTTTTTTGTAGAAACAGGGTCTAGTTATGTTATCCATTCAGGTTTCAAACACTTAAGCTCAAGCAATCCTCCTGCCTTGGCCTCTCAACGTGCTGGAATTACAAGCACTTACTACTGTGCCCATTCTCCAGCATATCCTTAATCCACTGTAGTTGCAGATAATTCTATGTGGCTAAACCTATAAAACACCCAATTTTTAGTTACCTGACTTGCCATCAGCATTTAATACTGATTACTGTTTACTGAAATTGTCTCCTTACGGTTTATTTATACCACGACTCTGTCTCACTTCCCCTCCAAATGTTCACAGGACTTCCTTTTTTGTTGTTCTCATGACTTCTACTAAACCACTTTCACTGAGGAACAACTGCATTCCTCTGAGTTATTTTCTGTTTCTTTTTCTGTTTCTATGTTTCATGTCATCATAGTCACCCTAGGCAGTCTCAACTACCATAAATTTAGCTATATCTCTGCACCAGCCCATGTATCAATGACCATTCAAACTTGTTCAAATGTGATCTTCACAACAGTCACCATAGGCAACCTCTTCAATAACTGTATGTTTAATCATACACCAGCTAGTATTTCCATAAAAATTTCAGCCTATCCAAATGTGATCTGACATTTTCTTTTATCCTATGGGATATAGGAAAATCAACATCTAAACTGAATTTATTAGCTTTTCTCTAAAACCGTTTTCTTTTTCTTTTGTTGGCATCATGTGTAAGTTCCATAAATAGGTATCAACCTCGTCTCATTCTCTGTTTTTAGTTCCCATATAGAATTTTGAGCAGTTTGTCTCATACAGACCATGAGTATAACCTGTGGTGAAGAATTCCATTGTGTAGTATCCGTTCTGTTTTTCTTCCATGCACTTAAACTTTATCACCTCTGCTGACCCTCTCATTTGAAGATATGCCAAGGAGTCCTTCTCGTATTCTTGATGTAAATTATTTGCTAATTACATGTGTGAAAATATTCTCTCAACTTTTAGTTCATTTTTTTCTTTATGGAGGTGCCTTTTGGTAAACAGATTTTTTTACTCTCCATGCAGTTAAATTTATCTACTTTTTCTTTTATGGTGAATTCTTGTGTGTTGTATTGACAAAATATATCACCTCATCAATGTAAAAAACTAAACACTTACATTTTTCACACATATTTTTGTGCCAAGAGTATTAGAAGGATTTCTACAATTCAGCTGGCTAATGTAACACTTGGCAAAAAATATGAACTGGCATTGCATAGTAGAGGAAACATGTAAAAGTGGCATACATATAAATAAGTGATCTACTACACCAATAGTCAGAGAATAAAAACTGAATGGATTTACCATAATACAATATTTCATACCAAGTCAATTTCTATAAATTAAGTAACCTGAAGGTGCTCAATACCAGAGAGAACATAGTCCAATCTTTTTTTACAACCATTTTGAAAAATAGTGTGTCATTGTCATTGTAACATTAAAATATGTTTTACTCCTTGACTCAAAAGTTTCCACTTCTAGACAGACACCTAGCGACATCATTTTGCAGTAGAAGTTATGCATCAACATGCTTAAAGCAAAATATGAAATAGATCAAAATAGAAAACTAAACAAAGGGTTATTGACATGAGAGTTAAAAAACACATAGTATACTCCCCCAGTAACTATGAATAGTAATTAAAATGTGTAAGCTAAAGCTATATATAAAATATATGAATGACTCTTTGTAACAATATTATTGAATATAAAAAGCAAATCCCAATGACTATATATAATATGAAATTATGTTAATAAAGTCAAAGACTTAGAAAAATTAATTTACGGCCTATTCATATATTTCAAATTAAGAAAATTTAGGATAGAAGCTAAATATTGAGGGCAAGTGGAAGACACCACACAGGGCCAGGTCCTTTAAAGTGTGTAAACAGGTTAATATAAGCTACTGGTAATGCCGTGGGCCTTGGTTGACCCTTGCATTCAGAGGCATTCATTATGCTACTAAAAATGAATTAATAAGGTAGTCATTTATTAATTATAAAATAAGACAACCTAAGATATGTTCAGCGTACACATAGACTGATGATTATAATACAGCATGAATCAAGGATTAGTTTATTTTTATAGATCTGAGGTGCTTTTGGTTAAAAGATACTCAGGGATGCATAGACTTATACTGCTATAAGAAAAAATATGACTATTTATCTCATCAATTCTATGAGTTTCTTTTCTTATGTAATCATGAATTGTTTTCCGGATGCGATTCTTTCAGAAATACACAAATTGTTATAACTACTTTTTCAAAAATATTTTTAGAGCAGTTTTAGGTTTACAGCAAAACTGAGTGTAAAGTACAGAGAGTTTCCATATACCCCCATATATGACGAGCCTTTGCCTTTATGGGCATTGACCACCATAGGGTAATGTGTATAGCAATTGAACCTACATTGATACATCATTATCAACCAAAGTCCATAGTTCGCATTAAAGTTCACAGTTGTATATTTCATGGGTTTCGTCAAATGTATAATGATAGGTACCTACCATTATAATGTCATACAGAGTATTTTTACTGCTCTAAAATTTCTCTATGCTCTATTCATTCCTTCCTCCCCCCAACTCCTGGCAACCACTGGTCTTAATGTCTCTATAGTTTGCCTTTTCCTCAATGTCATTTAGGTGAAATCAGTATATAGCCTTTTCAGCGTGGCTTCTTTCATTTAGCAATATGCACTTGAGTTTCCCCTCGACTTGGTAACTCATTTCTTCTTAGTGCTAAATAGTATTCCGTTGTCTGGATTCACCCCAGTTTATCTATCCACTTACTGACAGCCATCTTAGTTACTTCCAAGTTTTAGTAATTATGAATAAAGCGACTATAAACATTCATGTGCAGGTTTCTAGTAGGCATAAATTTTCAACTACTTTGGATAAATACCAAGAAGTGTGACTGCTGGCCCATATGGTAAGGGTATATTTAGTTTTGTAAGAAACTGACAAACTGTCTTCCAAAGTGGCTACACCATTTGCATTCTCACCAGCAAAGGATAAGAGTTGTGTTGTTCCAAATCCTTGCCAGAATTTGTGTTGTTAATGTTCTGGATTTTGGCCATACTAATAGATGTATAATGGTAGCTACTTTAAAAAAAAAAAATACAATCTAGCTCTACAAATATGCTCTCTTGACATTATCTTCTTTGACAATATTATTTTTAGTGCTTATTTGTTTTTAAATTTATAAAATTATCGTGACAATATTTTACATCTATACTTTCAAAAAGTTGAAGATGTTACAGTGTTGCTGATAAAATTATATACTTGAATAATTTTTTAATCATTTGCTAAAATAGATAAATGAGAATAACATTTTGCTTTTTGTGAAAAATATTGAATTTTATATTTACAAACTTCTTGAAATTAAATGTACATAATTTATGAACTTAAATAGTATATATTTTTTCTTATCTGAAACTTAGTCTAAGTATGAATTTTCCATTTTTGTCGAGTAAAATAATCTATAAGAAATATTTTCCTAAACTATAGTTCTACACTGAATAAGAGAAACGGCATTGATTTTTATTGAGACTATCTTTTATTATCAAAGACAAAATCTAAATTAGTTGAAAAATAACACAAAAATAGTAAAATTATGACTCCTTGTGTAAGTTAAAGGGCTGAATTGCTCTAAAATGAACTATTGTAGAAGACTAAAAATGTAATTAAAATCATAGATATTATTGTAAAAAACTTATATTAAAATATTATTGTAAGGAACTCATATTAAAATACTCATTTCAGTGAGTTTAGTTCTTAAAAGTCAATAGTCAAAAGAAGTTTGTCAGAGCAAAGCTATGAACAGAGGGAGAACAGAATAGCTGAAAGACTTGTTCTGCAATATTTTGTCCATATTTTATTGCATTCAGAAGTTTAACCATGTAATTGGTGTGTTTCTAAAATAAAGAATTTATAGAAATATTAGCTAGTCAACCAATAATTAAAACCTAACAATAGACAGAATTTGATAAATCTTAAAATAAAAGTTTATTGTATTGTCTTTGCTGCTGGACAGTTCTTTGTGACCTATGTCTTTTTTTTCCTTCCAGTTTATTAATTTGTAGATCACTCCTATTTTCTCTCTTAACTTTTTTTTTTTTAACACTCTTGTGTTGTATCCTCTCTTGTCATCAACAAAACATTCTTTACAGTTCCTGGGAAATAATAAATGAGTTTTTACTGGCAGATATTGTGCTCACCTGTTCATTCCAGGTGAGCAAACATGGACTAAAGGGGCACCAGTTCTTATCACTGGCTTGGCTGGACCATCCTTGTCTCTCTGCAATTTTGACTGAAAGTTTATAACACTACTTCGTGATCATTAAAAGCACCGTCTATGTTGGCTGGATGGCAAGGTCTTCTATTTCTAAGTCGTGGTTGTAAAAATTCATTGACAAATTAAAGAACTTCCATCTGTTGAAACAGATTGTTATTCACAGATTAATTCCTGACCCAAGTTTAATGTAAAAAGAAGAACTCAAATCATTCTATAAAAAAGATACACAGCATTGTTCACAGTAGCAAGAACATGGAACAAGACATGCTGCTCATCAAAAGAGGACTAGATAAAAAAAATGTGCTACCTATACACGATGGAATATTACGCATCCACTAAGAAGAACAGAATCATGAACTTCACAGCAACCTGGATGGACTAAGAGTCTATGATACTGAGTGATGTATCACAGAAACAAAGAACTGAGTATCACATGTTCTCATTCATAAGTGGACTTTGAATAATTATTGTAATACAGTAAGAAAAGGATTGGCAGTAGCAGGAAACCACTGGGGGGAGGCAGGTGGCGGGATTGGCAGTAGTGGAAATGTGCAGTGGGAGAGGGGCACACCTCATCAACGAGGGTACCTGCACAATGAACATTTGTATACCTAACTCTGAATTGTACCCCACAACTTTAACATAAAAAAAATTAAAGCTGGGCTCAGTGGCTCAGCCTATAATCCCGCGCCTTTGGGAGGCTGAGGTGAGTGGATTGCCTGAGCCCGCGGGTTCGAGACCTGCATGGGGCAACTTGGTGAGACCTCATCTCTACAATAAATCAAAAAAATTAGCCGGGCATGGTCACGCGCACCTGTAGTTCCAACTCCTTGGAAGGCTGAAGTGGAAGGATCGCCAGAGCCCAGGAGGTCGAGGCTGCGTTGGCTGGGAACGGCCACTGCACTCCAGTCTGGGCGACAGAGTGAGACTCCAACTAAAAAAAAAAAAAAAATTAAAAGAGAGAGGTAAAAAAGGAAGAGATCTCTTCTTAGCTATAGAAGTTCTTAGAACTATAAAACAGAATTTGTTATTATTGTTATTTTTTATTTTCTTAGAATATTTGTAGGTATTCAAGTACTTTGACATGATTTTATTTCTTTTCATGTGTCAGGGAATACTATTCCGCCATGAGAAGAAATAAAATAATGTCATTTACAGCAACTTGGATGAGATTTGAGACTATCATTCTAAGTGAAGTAATGCAGGAATGGAAAACAAAATTCTGCATGTTCTCACTTATAAGTGGGAGCAAAGGAACTACAAAAATATACAGAATGACACATTAGACATTGAAGATTCAGAAGGATGAGGGTAGAGGGAGGGGAGGGATAAAACATAACCTCTCAGGTACCATGTGCACAAGTGTGGGTAGAGGGTAGATTGAAAGCCCAGACTTCTTCACCACTATACAATGCATCCACTTAACCAAAAATCACATGTACTCACTAAAGCTATTGAAATAGAATTTTAAAAAATTCTTACAAACAAAAATTATATGGGAATGCTTTGTGGGAATACTGGCACATAAACAGATAATTATCATAAAATCTACTAAGAGATGTGATCAAACTTTCTCAAAAATACAATAAAAAAAAATTCATTCTCTCTTAGGTGACCTATATTCCTATGAACTTTCTACCATATGTCCAACCCAAATCTATACTATATCTCCTGGTAACATGATTGTTACAATCTACATAATATGCTAAGATTTTTCATACTATTTTAAAAATAATTATTTATACATACAACCTATATTACAGGAATAATTTAAATTCCACTTTTTATGGATCCCAGAAGAAAATATTACACAAAATAAGTGTGCGTATAAGGTGAAATATTATAATATGGTTGCAAGCAATAGAATCAAACTCTGATTACCCTGATAAGAATGATGAAGCTATATTTAGCTCAGATTCAACAGAAGAGAAAGACAAGCAATCTTTTGGAAAAACAAACAAATAGGAATCAGAGTCCCACTTGGGACTCCTAAGAAGAAGAGATCTTCTAATTGATTGCTGAGTCTGATACCTTTTGGATTCTTGTGTTTCTCCACAAAAGACAAATTCTAAAGACTAATGGAATGATGGATTCAACTTTAGCCAGGTACTTCTATTGTCTTTGGTACAAGAAGCCATTCAAAGGCAGGGACCCAAAGAAAGAGATAGTGAATATTCCAGAAGGACATACCCCCCCCAAATAAAGCCAAAGTTATCATGCTTCACAATAACTTTTTTAATGTGGCTACATTTGCATTTATAGCCACCACGATCTAAACTGTTATGAAACAATACTATTCTGAAAATGGCAGGTGTCCTTCCCGTCCCTTGGCTGAAAGACTTCTGCACTGAAACTTCTGGGGATCTTCCTTGTATACATTATTGTCCTGTATATGGAATTTATCTGAAGCAAATAATAATAATAATAAATAAGTAACTTGTGGTATTTCTTGAAAATCTTAAGATTTCCTCAAGAAAATGCAATGAAAACATTCTTGCAATGAAATTTGTAATTAAGTTAAAATGTAATTCTTCCTGAAGGGGTCCAGCCCCTTGACGGGTCATGAGATTTTCTGAAGGAGAGATGGATAGGCGAAGGAGGAAAACATTATACTCGGACACCTGCTTCCTAAACAGATGACAATTTAATGTTAGTTAACACAGAGCTTTTATACCATTCGTAAAGGGGCAAGACAAAGAAAATTCCTTCACGTACATATGCTCTACAAGTTACCACCATCTAGTGGTCTTAGCAACAAACAAGCCAAGAACCCTGTAAACATTCAGACAATGAGTCTTATCATAAGGCCAAAGATGATAGTTTTAGTCCAAAGTCCCGAATTACAGTCCTTGAACTGTCTCCAGAAAGTTTAGCAGTAGTCTTCCTTCTGGGGCTTTATGACCTTCAGAGCTTGTAATCGCCTTTCTTGCCCAGGTGTCTCCGTTACTTTTCTCTTATCCTGCAGTGTTTGTTTCTAAAGAGAACTCAAAAGAAGCTTTTAGTAATGTTTCCCAGGCCCCCAAGGTTGCTTTCTATCTTTAGCTAAGTTATCATAAAAGTGTCTGATTAGTATATTATGAGTTCAGTGAAGACCCACTCTATAAATGTTAACTTAGAGTTTTAACTATTGAATTAAGTAAAAACCTTAACGATTAATCTTTATCCTAAGTCAGTGAAAACAGTGTTATAAATCAACTACATAACTCCTAGATAAGTGTTAGAACTTATAATGAATTCATAATGAATTTACTATAAACTTGTGCTTCTAAAAAATCTTATATCTAAACACTAAACTACATAATCCTAAATCAAATAAGGAGTGAATATACTTATATCATTTATTACTTAAGCAATATCTAGTAACTTATAACCAAGTGAAAGAAAGCATTCTTGATGTGCTTCAGAGTTTAACCCTTGCATATGTTAGAAAAGGTCAAGTGGTATAGTGGGAAAATGGAAAGATAAACCATGACATTCTCAGGTTAGCTGTGAGTACTTCACATAAACATGCCATTTTCTTCTTCCACGACTGCACAGAATTTCTTCAGCTGTACCAACAGCAAAGACAGAAGACAGAAGGGCCTCAGCTGCCCAGACTCGCTTTGCGGCTGGGGGTCCTCAGCGCACCTGGACTTTGTCAATCAGGTGGGCCTCCAAGGCTGGCTCCCAACATCTTCCTATAGATTACTATATTACTGAAGCATTATAAGTAAGGCAGGAGCTGTCCCATTTGCTTTTTAGCAGTGTTTTTGTGAGACATCAGGAACATTTGCTGCTGAGTTGTGTAACATAACCAAAGTCATAGTTACAATCTGGAGTTAATGAAAATCAGGTGAAATCCAGTTACTTGGTCGCATATATTCTCTTGCTTTGCTAACTTGTCATCACTTAGTTGAGGAAGACAACAGTACACGTAATAATCTTTTCAAGTCAGAAACTTGAAACACATGATTCTAAAATTAAGAATTATCCAAGTGTCGGAATTATAAATTGAGCCACTATACGCGTGTTCCAGCTTTAAGGCTGTTTATTTTAATGGTTACATGTAGTAACACATGCTCAGTACAGAGTTTTAAAACTACACCAAGGGCATACAAAAGGATTAAAAAAAAATCATCCATCACATTAAGATATAATTAGCATGGAATGAAAGAAGGATTAGAGAAAAGATGTTTGCCAGCCTAAGTTGCTGCCCTTTGAACTACACATGTAAACACATATGGTTTATGGAATATTTCCTCGTAATTTTAATGGTCTATATTTCATTGTGATAATTTCCATGTCCCTGAATATTTTTCAAGTATATATTCAGTTGCAATGATTTTTAAGCTTTATATGTAATCTTTCACTTTCTGAGTGTCTTGGAAAAGTTTCTAGGTCCCACGGCGTCTTCTGTTTCTTTATCTATGAAATGAGTATAATACTTTCTTTTCAGTGTACTAATTGAGGGATAAGGCTGATATTTTTCTTTTATATAACTAGGATGTCTACAATATTGAGTGTTTTAGAAAAATCTATGTATTAGTACATTATTTATTTTAAAAATAATTTAGGTAACCCTCTATTATATTAGCAAACATAGCAATTTAAGTTTTAAGCAAATGGAAAATATTTACACAATATATTATTTTAAAATTTGATAAAAAAATAATTCAACCATTTCTATTGTTCCTAAGTGTGTGTTGTGCTCTTTATTTTTTTATTTTTTTTGAGTTGGAGTCTCACTCTGTCACCCAGCCTGGAGTGCAGTGGCCACTGCCGGCCACCGCAGCCTTGACCTGCTGGGCTCCGGCGATCCTTCCAACTCAGTCTTTCAAGTAGCTGGAACTACAGGTGAGCGCTACCATGCCCGGCTGATTTTTTATTTATTGTAGAGATGAGGTCTCACCAAGTTGCCCAGGTGGGTCTCGAACCCATGGGCTCTGGCAATCCACTCACCTCGGCCTCCCAAAGCATGGGATTACAGGCTGAGCCACCAAGCCTGGCTTGTTCTCCTTTTTTTTTTTTCACAAAATATATCTTTACTTTATTTCACATTATAGTACAATTAATGTTCTATTTTACAGGGAATAGCCGAAAATCATAATTAAAATTGCAAACTGCTTTCTTCATGTAATAAAAATAACATCATACATGGAGCATTTTTAAAGGTAAATGAACTGTGATGTAATAGAAAGGATACTGGGACTCCTTTAAAATTGTTATCTGCACTAGTGATCCTAGGATGGCTGTCTACAATAGTGGACAGACTCTATGTGAAGCACAAAATTTTGATTCTTTTAACCTACAAATAGGACCAAACTGGAAGCAAGGTATTCTACTTCCCAGGTCCCTTTTATACTTACAAAGGGCCTTCCAGTGCCCTAAAGTTTATCTTACCTGATCCATATACGTAGGCCTTCTTCACCTTGCGTCTTTCACACCGTGGACAGCCACTTCCATCACATTCATCTAAGGAGAAGTGATTCAAAAGTGGTATGAACTTACAATGTCTATGTTTCTAAAACTACTTTTGAAAATTTCTTTTTGTTCATGGCACACATTCAGAAGAGTGTTAATGGGAGATATCACCCAAAATGCTAAACTGACGTACCTATATTGTACTCTATTTGAGACTGCCAACACTTGATCTTAGCCAGAAGGCCGAGAAGCGATAAGATTTCCTACAATAATGCATTGGTACAAAGGAACACATTTAAATAAAAACTTGATAATATTTTAATTAATTAATTTTTTGAGTCAGATTCTTACTCTGTTGCCCAAGCTGGAGTGCAGTGGCACACTCATGACCACCGCAGCCTCGACCTGCTGGGCTTAGGCGATCCTTCTGCCTCAGTCTTCCAAGTAACTGGAACTACAGGTGAACGCCACCTGCCTGGCTAATTTTTTGATTTACTGTAGAGATGAGGTCTCGCCAAGTTGCCCAGGCTGGTCTCGAACCCGTAGGCTCAGGCAATTCTCCCACCTAGGCCTCCCAAAGTGCTGGTGTGAGACACCGCACATGACCAAAATTTGATAATATTTTTAAAGAAACACTTTCATAAAGTAGAGAGGCAGAATGGGAGCAAAATGGATTTATGAGTGAATAGGAATAAAATCCCTCCTCTGCCACTTCCTGGGGTTTGATGCTGTGCTTACTGTTGTACATCTCTGAGCTTCAGTCTTCAATTTATAGAACAGGAATGATGCTATCGGCCTCAGCTTCTACTTTACAGGATCTCACATGACAATATGTGGAATTGTGTACATACCAGAGAGTTCACGTTAAAATCAACTTTGTCAAAGTTCTAAGTAAATATGCTAGATTCAGTAGCGAATTTATTATGTTTTCTGAGGAGATATAATTGACATCACCTCTTCTCTGATTATAGGCATAATTTCAACTAGCTACTGAATCATTCTGAATCATACTTAAGAAAACATTGTAAATACCTCTCTTTTGAGCAATTTATATTTTATATTTTTAAGAAAAACTACAATATTCATTTGAGTAATACAACTTTTAGGTAATAAGTTATATATAAATTTGTCTTTCACTTTGATTGCAATTTTTATGAGTATAATTCTTATATTATTTTCTCCTTTATGCTTATGTTTATGTAACTTTTGTTTCTGGCTTCATCAAATATATATACATATATATTTAAATTTAGATTTTCAGCACTGTGTATATGATATAGGTAGACATGAGTATTTGTTTGTGTTCTATTGGCATTTATCCAGGTTGGTGTTCCCTGTCCTCCTTGGATTTTTTATTGAAATATTGCTTCAATTAAAAAAAAAATACACCGTTATCTCTTTCAAAATTTTTCTTCTGCTTCTTGTACTTTGTCTCTTCTATATCTATAATTTTATCTGTATTTTTAGAATTTGAAATACAAGTTTATTAGCATTCTTGCAGTTGAATTTGAAATTAGAATTTGTTCCACACCTCTTCTGTGCTATATTCTTTTTGTATATGTGTTTGTTTTACCCATTTGTCTTGACTTCAGTTTTAGTTATTTCTTTTTATTTAATTTTGTAAAGATGAGGTCTCACTAGGTTGCCCAGGTTGGTCTCGAACCCATGGGCTAAGGCAATCCTCTCATCTCAGCCTCCCAGAATGTGGGATTATAGGTGTGAGCCACCACACCCAGCCTTTAGTAATTTATATCTTTAAAATCACTACTTCTTTCTTTAACCATGTCAGGTGTACTGATAAAAAACATCAATGTTGTTTTTCCTTTGTTAATGTGTTTTTATTTTTAATATTTCAATTTGATTCTTTCTTAAATGCTTCATCTTAAGTGCTAAAATTCATCTTCTGTTCATGCAGAAACTTTAACATATTAATCATAGTTATTTTTAATTTTCTTTCTGATATTTTCAACATGTGACTTTGTTTCTGTTAATTGTTTTGTCTTTTGAAAGTGCTTTTGTCTTTTGAGTGTGTGTGTACATTTATTTTTATTTTTTCCTTAATTTTTGTTTGTCAGACATAGTATGTAAGGCATTTGAGACAGAAGTTAACAATGTTTTGCCTGAAAATTATTATAGCTCCTCTTTGACTAAGTCTTTGACACTTGTGGTTTAATCAATTTAAAAGACTTCAATGATAGTTCCATTTTATTGTGCCTATTGTTACTACCAGTGTTTATACAGTTCAAAATTCTTGAAGCCTGACCTTGTACTCAGAGTGAGTTTTCCTTATTGTCTGCTGCTCTAGGAAATTTTTTTTTTTTTGGAGTAGGAGTCTCACTCTGTTTCCTAGGTTGTAGTGCATGCTCATGACCACCATAGCCTCAACTTGCTGGGCTCAGGCGATCCTTCTGCCTCAGCCTTCCAAGTAACTGGAACTACAGGCATGAGTTACCACACCCAGCTAATTTTTTGATTTATTGTAGAGATGAGGACTCACCAAGTTTCCCAGTCTGGTCTCGAACCCCTGAGCTCAGGCAAGCCTCTCTCCTCAGTCTCCCAAATTGCTGGGATTACAGGCTTGAGCCACTGCCCAGCCTCCTCCATCAGCTTTATGCCTTTCTAGACATCTCTTTCTTCAAAATAGTCTCGAGTGGTGGCACAGCTGTTTCCTCTGAAATAACCAGAGACTTCCTGCCAGATGGAGACGGGGCAGCCCGGTCTATGAAACCCTCTGCAAAGGAGAACACAGAGGGTCTCTGGCTCTCTCGCCGGGGGCTGCGGATCCCAACATCGGCAGCCTGCTCTTCACATGGAGCTCGGCTGTCGCCACTGCTGGAGCATAGCAGCGTCTGGACAGCCACTGCAACTGCAGACACAGCAGCCGCCAGTGCCACCACAGCCTCCATGGCAGCCATAGCACATCATGCCACCCATGCCTGAGGCAATCCACGACTTCAGTCCTTGAAGCCCCTGTAGGCAAGATCTGCTGGGATCGCTGCCACCTCTGTTGCCACCGTGACGTCCTGCCAGCTGTGGGTCTCCTCCCGTGTGCCCTGAGGCAAGCTCCCATCTTGACCTCTGCCTAACTCCTGTCAGTCTCTGCCCCCTCTGGGGCAAGCAGCTGAGATAGCACCACCTACTGGCAATTCAAGGTAACAACACCGAAACAGGAAAAAGCTTGAAAAACAGACACAGGCCAGATTTGAATGGTGAACTGAGGGTGATCTGAACTGTCCTTCACAGCAGGCCAGGGGCAACTGATCCTAACTGTGAACTAATTTACCAGCTAGAGAAGACAACTAGAAATCAGAGCTGAAAGGACTTTGAATTTAAAGGAAAAGTCTCAGAGTGTGCTCGATTGTTTTGTTAGTTTAATGACTTGATTCTGTTCCTACCGTTTTGTTTTTTTTTTCCTTTCCTCTTTGTTTTCTTCTCTTTTCTCCTCTTGGTAAACCATATCATTGTATAGAGGAACAGCAAACCAATAAGATGGTTGGTTAGCTTGTATGTTAGCATTATGTATATTGTTGTTTTTTTTGTATGGGAGTTGGGTAGTCTGTAGCCGTGGTCTATTGTTTTTATCTGTTTCAGTTTAGGTCTCTCTCCATTTGTTGGTACACACATCTGATTCCCCCTTGCTCCTCTCTCTCTCTCCACCCCCCTCATACTCCCACTATCTGCTCCATTCTCTTCCTTCTGCTAACCACATTTTATTTCAGGGAGTAAACCTACAGCCCCACTGCATGGATAGATTCCAAGACAGCAGAAAGTGGGTTTCAGATTATCCATACACCTGTTGGAAAATACCAGGACCTACAGATAGATTTTAAATCATAGCTCCGCCCTTAAGTAAATCTCAAAATTGCAAAAAGGACTACCACCAACCTACAGTGCAACTCCAGAATTGAACAAAGTAAGAGGGCATACATAAAGAATAGGAGATTGAACAAACAGAAGTAAAATTAATCCCTCTACCCCTGAATAACAGAATTAAAGACAATGGTGACGTGGAGGGAAGGATAAAGTAGGGAGGGGGAAAAAACCGCACAAATGAAGAAAAACCAAAAGAAGAATATAGGTCTCACATAGACCCCTAGGAGATCAGACACTGAGAAAACAGATTCCGGAACACAAACAATGATAGTCCCCAGAATGACTGGTCATATGCAACAAACCCAGATATCACATTAATAGAGAGAATTTAAAAAATTGAGGACAGACAAGAGGAAAATAGGAAGGAGCTGATGTCAGAAATAACAGCAGTAAAGAATACTGTGATAGAAATAAATAACAAACCAATAAACATGGAAAGCAGAATTAGCCAAGCAGAAGAAAGAATCTTAGAACTCGAAGACCAAAACACAGAACTAACCCAAACTGTCCAAAGCATAGAAAAGAAGCTCCAGAAGACAGAACAAAACCTTCAAAAGATGAATGATCACTTCAAGAGACCGAACCTAAGAGTAATTGGCCTTCCAGAGGCAGAGAGAGAAACAGAGGCCACATTGGAATAAACATTTAATGAAATAATTCAAGAAAACTTCCCTCATCTCATCAAGGATGAAAAACATTCAAACACAAGAGATTCAGAGAATCCCTGCAAGACAACAAATGAGAAGACCAACTCCCAGATATATAATAATTCACCTAAACAAAGTAGGTATAAAAGAAAAAATCCTAAAGGCTGCAAGAGAAAAAGGTCAGACTACATACCAGGGAAGACCAGTTAGAATAGCAGCAGATTTTTCTACAGAAACTCTCCAGGCTAGGAGAGCTTGGAGCCCTATCTTCAAAGTTCTAAAAGATAAACAATTTCAACTAAGAATAACCTACCCAGCCAAGCTAAGTTTCATCAGTGAGGGAGAATTGAAATCTTTTCCAGATATCCAATCCCTAAGAACCTATGCTGCAACCAGACCACCTCTACAAGAAACACTTAAGAAAGTATTGAACAGCCGGGCTCGGTGGCTCAGCCTGTAATCCTGCACCCTTGGGAGGCTGAGGTGAGTGGATTGCCTGAGCCCGTGGGTTCGAGACCTGCCTGGGCAACGAGACCTCATCTCTACAATAAATTAAAAAAAAAAAAAATCAGACAGGCGTGGTAGCGCGTGCCTGTAATTCTGGCTACTCGGAAGGCTGAGGCGGAAGGATCACCGGAGCCCAGCAGGTCGAGGCTGTGGTGGTCGGGAGCGGCCACGGCACTCCAGTCTGGGCGACCGAGTGAGAATCCAACTAAAAAAAGAAAGAAAGAAAGAAAGTATTGAACACAGAAGAAAAGGAAAAAAGAACAACAACATTCTTCACAAGTGTACATGCAAAAGATTAAAAACACACATGATTCAACTCTAAAACCAAGAGAAAGACAACGCACAAATAGGAAGAAAAACAACTCTGTAAGAACATTATGATATGGATCAACTCTTACATTTCAACAATTAGTTTGAATGTGAACAGACTAAATGCACCACTGAAAAGACATAGAATGGCAAAATGGATAAAATATCACTAGGCAACTATCTATTGCCTTCAAGAGATTCACCTCACTAGAAAGGACAATCACAGACTCAAAGTAAGAAGATGGGAAACAAATTTTCAGGCGAATAGAACACAAAAGAATGGAAGAGTCATGATCTTAATCTCAGACAAAATACCCTTTAAGCTATCAAAAATTAAAAAAGACACAGAAGGCCACTACATAATGATAAAAGGTTCAATCCATCAGCAAGAAATATCCATCCTAAATATATATGCACCAAACATAGGAGCACCAACATTCATAAAGCAGCTCCTAGGAAAACTAAAAAAAGATATCACTCCAATACCATCATAGCTGGGGACTTTAATACCTCACTTGCAACACTAGACAGATCAGCAGGACAAAAAATCAGCAATGAGATCTGAAACCTCGATGTGACTCTTGATCAAATGGACTTAATTGATACCTACAGAACCCTCCATCCAAAGACCACAGAATACACATTCTACTCATTACCGCATGGAACGTACTCTAAGATCAACCACATACTTGGCCATAAATCAAGCATAAGCAAATTTAAAAGGACTGAAATTTTACCATGCATCTTCTTAGACCACAGTGGAATAAAAATAAACATTAAACCAACAAGTTCCCCCCAAAACCCACAAAGACATGGACACTAAACAGCATGATGCTAAACAACTCCTGGGTCAACAATGAAATCAAAACAGAGATTTAAAGGTACCTGGAAATCAAAACAGAGACTTAAAGTTACCTGGAAACAAATGAAAATGAAGAAACATCTTACCAAAATCTCTGGGATGCCATGAAAGCTGTAGTAAGAGGGGAATTTATATCCCTACAAATGCACATGAAGAAAATGGAAGGATCACAAATTAATAGCCTAACAAGCCACCTAAGAAAGTTGGAAAAGCAAGACCACCAAAACCCTAATTTCAGCAGAAGAATCCAGATCACCAAAATAAATGTCCAAATCCAGGACATAGAAGACAAAAAAAAAAAATACAAAAAAATCAGTGAAGTAAAAAGCTGGTTCTTCAAAAGGATAAACAAGATCAATGGTCCCCTAGCTAGACTGACCAAGAAAAAGAGAGAAAAAGCCCAAATAAACACAATCAGAAACACAAAAGATGAAGTCACATCTGATCCTGAAGAAACACAAAAGATCATTAGAGACTACTATGTACACATGTATGGAAACAAACTTGAAA
>NW_007061293.1:26958-28436 GCF_000164805.1 Carlito syrichta | reverse complement strand
CTTTCTGTCATCACACAACCTGCCTAGGTTGAAACAAGAAGAAATTGAGACTCTAAATAGACCAATAACAATCAAGGAAATTGACTACGTAATAAGAAAACTACCTTCCAAAAAAAGCCCTGGACCAGATGGCTTTGCAGCAGAATTCTACAAGACATTTAAGGAGGAGCTGATACCAATCCTACTGAAGGTGTTCCAGGCGACTGAGAAAGATGGAACTCTTCCCAAATCATTTTACGAAGCTAACATCACATTGATACCCAAGCTAGGTAAAGACCCAACAAAGAAAGAGAATTATAGACCAATATCTTTCATGAACATAGATGCTAAAATTCTCAACAAGATCCTAGTGAACTGGATTCAACAACACATCTCAAATATCATCCATCATGACCAAGTAGGCTTCATCTCTGGGATGCAAGACTGATTCAACATTCGTAAAACCATAAATGTAATTAAATACATCAACAGATGTCAAAACAAAAACCACATGATTATATCATTAGATGCAGAAAACGATTTTGATAAAATCCAGCACCCCTTGTTGATAAAAACCCTTGAACATCTAGGCATTTGGGGAACATACCTCAAAATAGTAAAAGCCTACAAGAAACCCACAGCGAGCATACTCCTAAATGGACAAAAAGTGGAACCATTTTCCCTGAAAACTGGAACAAGACAAGGATGCCCACACTCACCCCTCCTGTTCAATATAGTATTGGAAGTCCTGGCTAGAGCAATCAGAGAAGAGAAGGCAATCAGGGGTATTCAAATAGGGAAAGCGGAAGTCAAGCTATCTCTCTTTGCAGACGACATGATCGTATACTTTAAAAACCCAAGAGAATCTGTAAAAACCTCCTTACCTTGTAAAGGACTTTGGCAAAGTCTCAGGAAATAAAATAAATGTGCAAAAGACAATCGCATTTCTTTACACCAATAATAAAGAAACAGAAACCCAAATAAAAAGCACAATTCCATTCACAATAGCCACAAAAAAAATGAAATACCTTGGCATCTTCCTAACCAGAAATGTGAAAGAACTTTACAATGAAAACTACAAAACACTGCTCAAAAAAATCAAAGATGACACAAACAAGTAGAAAAATATACCATGCTCATGGATTGGAAGAATCAACATTGTGAAGATGTTCATCTTACCTAAAGTAATCTACAGATTTAATGCAATACCCATCAAATTACCAGCAACATTCTTCTTAGACCTAGAAAAAAACAACACAGGAATTCATATGGAAACACAAATGACCAAGAATAGCCAGAACAATCCTCAGGAAAAAAAAAAAAGCAGGTGGTATCACATTACCAGACTTCAAAATTTACTATAAAGCTACAGTAATCAAAACAGCTTGGTATTGGTACAGGGACAGGCATATAGACCAATGGAATAGAATTGAGATTCCAGAAGCAAAACCTTAATTTCTCAACCAACTCATCTTCGACAAAGCCTCTACCACCTACCG
>NW_007061293.1:16956-26938 GCF_000164805.1 Carlito syrichta | reverse complement strand
TCCCTATATGAGTGAGAACATGTGATACTCAGATCTTTGTTTCTGTGAGAGGTCACTCAGTATTATAGACTCTAGTTCCATCCAGGTTGTTGCGAAATTCATAATTTTGTTCCTTTTTATGACTGCATAGTATTCCATCGTGTATATGGACCACATTTTTTTAATCCAGTCCTCTTTGATGGACAGCATGGTTGGTTCCAGGTTCTTGCTATTGTGAACAATGCTGTGATAAACATTCGTGTGCAGATATCTTTTTTATAGAGTGATTTGAGTTCTTTAGGGTATATTCCCAGTAGGGGGATTGCAGGGTCATATGGGAGGTTGATGTTTAGAGCTTTTAGGAATCGCCACACTGCTTTCCACAGAGGTTGCACTAGTTTACACTCCCACCAACAGTGTAGGAGTGTTCCCTTTTTGCCACACCCTCTCCAACAACTGTTATTTTTTGAATTATCAGAGACCTAGATGTAAAACCTCAAACCATAAGAACCTTAGAAAATGAAGGACATACCCTCATGTAAATTGGAACTGACATCCAATTCCTGAACAAAACCCTAAACCCACAGGCCATAAGAGAGAAGATAGACAAGTGGGACCTCATTAAATTGACAATCTTCTGCAAAGCCAAAGAAACCATTAAGAGAGCAGGGAGACAGCCTACAGACTGGGAAAAAGTATTTGCCAACTCCAGGTCTGACAAAGGTATAACATCTTGGATCTACAAGGAACACAAACGTACTGAAAAGAAAAAAACAAACAACCCCATTATAAAATGGGCAAAAGATATGAACAGACACTTCTCAAAGGAAAACATCCGAGCAGCCAACAGACACATGACAAAATGTTCAACCTCACTAATCATCAGGGAGATGCAAATCAAAACCACACTGAGATACCACCTAACTCCAGTCAGAATGGCAATCATCAATAACTCAAAAAATAACAGTTGCTGGAGAGGGTGTGGCAAAAAGGGAACACTTCTACACTGTTGGTGGGAGTGCAAACTGGTGCAACCTCTGTGGAAAACAGTATGGCGATTTCTAAAAGCTCTAAATATTGACCTCCCATATGACCCCGCAATCCCCCTACTGGGAGTATACCCTGAAGAACTCAAATCACTCTATAAAAAAGATACCTGCACACGTATGTTTATCACAGCATTGTTCACAATAGCAAGAACCTGGAAGCAACCATGCTGTCCATCAGAAGAGGACTGGTTTTAAAAAACGTGGTACATGTACTTGATAGAATACTACACAGCCATAAAAAAGAACAAAATCATGAATTTCGCAGCTATCTAGATGGAACTGGAGTCTATAATACTGAATGATCTCTCACAGAAACAAAAATCTGAGTATCACATGTTCTCACTCATATAGTGGACCTTGAACATCCAACGTAATACTATAAGAAAATGACTGACAGTGGTGGGAAAATATGGGGCAGGGAGGGGAAGGGAGATGGGATTAATGGTAGTAAATATCTGTCTGGGGATGGGGCGGCACCTCTTATCAACAAGGGTGCCTGAATGAAGCATATTTGTATACCTAACACTTAACTGTACCCCACAATATCATAATAAAAAATATTGATTAAAAAAACAAAGAAATAGTCTCTTTCCTCAAACTTGCTTCTACCTCAGTCTTCCTTCTTTGCTCTTAGCTTGATGCTTGTTGATGGGTGATAGGAAGGGGCTATTCTTTGTTGACCTGTACAGACTCAGTCCTAACTCTGTGGTGCAAGGCTTTCTCAGTAATCTTGTCCCTTTCCCAGCAACACATCTTATTTGCCCAAAGGGTTTCCTGCTCTACTTTGAGTGTTAGAGGGTTGCTTTCCTTTTCTCTCCCTTGGTGGGTACGCTTGCTGTGTGTGTCAAGGTTTCCTGTCCTTCCACAGCTCCTTAACTCTTTAGTTCCATGGAAAAAACCATCCAGGTAGGGCTCTGTGATTTTTTTTCCCTATAGCAGCTGCTAGACTTCTCCAGCAGACTTACACCACTTTCATTTGCATGTAATTAACAAAGAAAAACTTTCTCCTATTTTTTATTCTATTCTCAGTCTTTCTTATGAGCATCTTGTAAAAGCCCATGGACAAGAATCTACCAGTAGATGTAGATGGTTCTTGTTTCTGTGGTTCTCAGGACTTCTATGTTCTCATGCTAACATACAATCAGCCTTTAGAAATTTGTTAAAGAATTGTAGCTGAAATTTACTTATCTGCTTATTTGGAAACCTTGTCTTCCCTTTCCGCACACTCTTTTTTCTCTTCTTCCATTGGAGGCATCAGTCTTTTCTTAGGTTCCCTGTTGATGGGTTACCCTGTGATCTCACTGCATTGGTGAATGTTTTTAAAAGTTATTTTAAATAGATTTTTCTCTTATTTTCAGAGTAGGGATGATGCTCTTCCCAAATTTTTTTCTTCCTAAATAGAAGCAGAAAGTCCCTCGTGTGTAATAACATTATTGGTGTTGACTATTGTTGTAAATGCAACATATAAACAAAAAGATAGCTATTTTAGTCTAGTCTTTTTTCCTTTTTATTAAGCATTAAAAAACAGGGAGCTGTATTCTTTAGCAAGCACAAAAACACATTCTAAACAATTACGACCTTAATTAAAAGCAAAAATAAAGTATAATGTGAGTAAATCTGCTGAAAGTGTTAGTAAAATAAAGTCATAGGTTATTGCTTTCCAATTTGCAGGCACTCTTTACTATGGAAAAGACATCAGTACATATTGTTTAATTTGTCGTTGTCCGTCAAATAGTGTGTTTGTGCATAATCCCACAGAAGTTCAACAACAGCGTCACATATACAAAATAAAGAAATATGATTTTTTGTAATTTTTGCAAGTATTAGAATTATTAACATTATACAAGCCTTTAGGGTAATTGTCCTATTTCTATGTGACAAATGCTTAAAACAGATGATTAAAGCAGTCGCCATTTTTTATCTCTCCATTTCTATGGATCAGGAGTCTGGGTATAGATTAGCTGGGTTTCCCTCCCAGGGGTCACACAGATGCAATCAAGGTATCAGCCAGGCTGCTATCTCATCTGATATTTCAAATCCTCTTGTAATCTCACTGGTTGTTCACCTTATTCACTTCCTTGTGGTTTGTAAAACTGAGATTCTCATTTTCTGGCTATTAACCAAGGGTTGTTATCAGCTCCTACAGGCTGCCCCAGCTAACTGGACCCCATATACCTCTGCATACCAGAGCAGTTTATCACATTACTTCCAGCTGTACATTTCTCTGCCTTCAAATCTGGCCAGCCTTTCAAGGGCTCACCTGATTAGATCAGGCTCACCTAGAATTACATATTTCTGATTAATTCAAAACCTATTCATTGGAAGTCTTAAATATACCTGAAAAAAGCTCTTTTGCCACATGACATAGCATTATCACAGAATAATATTCTACCATATTCACAAATCCCACTCATATATCAAGGACAGGAATTATATAGTGTGATTCATACAGTAAGGAGTAGGAATCTTGGGAACCACCTTAGAAACCTACCTGCCATAGCAATATTTGCTTTTTATGAGATAACAATAATAACAATTTAAAGCGCTTTATAACATAATATGTTTATAATATAAGGATATTGGTTGATGTGTTACCTGTAATTGTTCAAATATGTTTGTTCTGGTGTGAAAAAAGACAGGGAAATGCAAAACTCATGTCATTTCTGAGCAGAATTTCTGAGACTTAACATTGTAGTTTTCCAAAGTTCTTTTATTTCTCCCTCTAGTTCAGCAATGTTTTACTTAGTGTCAGCTTAATTACTCTCTGTGTCCTCAGTGGATATGATAGAAAGCAGAGTTGCAACTAGACTTCAATAGAGCTATTGTATGAGCAGGAAACAATTCTTTAATATTTTTTGACTGTTGAGATTATGGGTTACTTCTTACTGTAGCATATTTTGGCCAAACTGAATATTTTGACTAAAAAAATTTTCCAGCAATGCAAAATGCATGTTCTGTAAAGTGTTCTCTTCAAATCGTCAACATAGTAGAAAGCCTGAAAAATAAAATCTCAAAGTACAAGTTTTTCGTGGTCTTTGTAATGACATTACTCCTGCACCACTTAACACACACACATTTAAATAATTTGAAATACATTGCATGCAGAGTAATATTGCTTTATCTTTTTTTCATTGTCTGTCTTGATCATGCTTTCAAGCAATAAAAATATTCTCTAAAATGTCATTTATATTTGTTTATATCATGCCATAGGAATATCATATTTTTATACAATAATGTCCAATAGTTGGATATTTGTTATTCTTTTTTTTTTTTTTTTGAGTTGGAGTCTCACTCTGTCGCCCAGTCTGGAGTGCAGTGGCCTCTTCCGGCCACCGCAGCCTCGACCTGCTGGTCTCCGGCGATCCTTCCACCTCAACCTTCCTAGTAGCCGGAATTACAGGCATGAGCTACCACGCCCGGCTGATTTTTTGATTTATTGTAGAGATGAGGTCTCGCTGCCCAGGCGGGTCTCGGACCCACGGGCTCAGGCAATCCACTCACCTCAGCCTCCCAAAGGCGCGGGATTATAGGCTGAGCCACCGAGCCCGGCTTCTTATTCTTAAAATATAATTTCTGAAGCATAATTTTAGTCAAAGTATACCATATTCTAAGACTTTTAGTCACATTGCCAGTGGTTCTTGCAAAGACCACTATACTCCATATCACCTTCCACAGCAATTATGTCTATCTCAGTTGACAATTATCAGGCTCTGAGTCTGAGGTTGCATGAGTAAATTGGTTAAATTGTATATACTCTTATTCTATTCTAAAACCGTTATCTGTCAGACTGAGTTGCTTTTTTTAGTCTAATTCATTATTGTTAAATAATTCAGTGAATTATATTTTTAGGCCACTTTATAGCTATCTTTAAAATTTGTATATTTTTGTTTAGTGTTCCATGTATATTCTCTGATAATATGATTACTCTGTATCTTAGTATATCATTTTGATTCTTCAACCATTTGTCTATAGGATGTATATACTATATTATATCATGTCATATTATATTATATTATTTTATATTATAATATATTTTAGAGACAAAGTTCACTTTGTTGCCCATGCTGGAGTGCAGTGGTATGATCATAGCTCACTATAACCTCAGACTCCTGGGCTTAAGCAATCTTCCTACCTCAACCTCCTGAGTTGCTGAGACTTTAGGTGTGCATTACCAACATGTTTCTCGCCACAACTCTTGGATATGTATCTTCTTTTCCCCAAACCATCCAGCGCAGGTTTCTATATGAATTTCTCTACTGTCATTTCCAGATCTGAGAAGAATGATGTTGGTAATTTAATGGGTATTGCATTGAATCTGTAGATTGCCTTGGGTAGGATGGCCATCTTAACGTTGATTCTTCCAATTCATGAGCATGGATTTCCATTGCAGGACTGTCTAAGAGATGTGTTTTACATCCCCGTGTCTCATTCACATATTAGCTTCTATGACATTGTTCGTTGGATGTCTATTTCATGCTGTGTTTTCACTCACCCTTTTTTTATGTCCAGCTTTTTTTCCCCCATATCTTGAAATTTCTTGTTGAGTTTTCACCTATGTCTTCAAATAGGTACAGAGAGAAAAATCATTAAACAAATATTGCTCAAGCATATAGGCAAATAAGGTTGCCATGGAAGTCTCTTCTTTCTGATGAAGAATTCATCTCTACAGTTGATTCTCTGAGAGTCCTTCTCATTTGGTGTCTGCAACAGGGGCATAAAACTGAGAAGGGAGTCAAAAGCCACATCACGTTTTCTCTCTCATAGTTGTGAGTCAATGACTCATAACTCCAACAATTGTCATTGCATTTCTTTATGTGCTCAGACTGGGCATTTTCAATCTGGTAATAAGACCAGGTAATTTTTATCATCTTTTGATAATTTCTGAGACATTGTGTTTGATGGTTCCAAGTAGTATGTGAAGATATTTAGTCTCCAAGATTTTTAGCTGTGGGCTTTAACTAAAATTTTTAGACAATCCAAAATGTAATGTTTAATATTTTGCTACACACATTTTCAAGTACTAAGGTAACATTTTGTTGCCTTCACAAACTTAATCTTCCATGGTTGATGGCCTCTACCAAATATTAGCAGTAAATTTAATTCACATTCTCTGACTATTCCTGCTTCTCCTCTGAAATATTCCCTAGCCAGTCTCATGTTCATTTTTGCAGGGTTTGACAACACGAAAGACATCTCAAGTGCTATACACTAATTTTTAAGAGATCCTTGATTCTTTCAAGAATGTAAATTTGTAATTTTATATTTTTCAGGTCTACATTATTCTTTTCAAGCATACTTGTATTGTCACTTCCGCTCTAATTGTTCCCATTGTTTTGGGGGGTAACTGATTTCTTTAGCACTGCAAGTTGGAAGAGGATAGAACCTTGAAACAGTTTTCTATTTCTCTAGTGACTTCTTCAAATATGCTCTTTTGAATGTTAATTTCTGACCCTTGGAGATATTTTGGGCAGATTCCATACTTCTTGATTATGTTCAGTGATAAAATATTCAACTCCTTTAAAATGCCAATTTCATGTCCTATTTTAAATTAATCCATCCCTTCTTCTCCTACCAAGCTCTGGCAACACTTGCGATCTTTGGGACTTGGATTAATAAGAAGTGTTGTCTTGCTCCTTTCAATTCTCCTGCCAGTGCAATTCCTCTGAGTCTGGGATGGGTGTTTTCATGGGCTGCTCAGGGTTGCCTGCATTCCCTCATTTCTCATGGCTTTAATTGTAAGAGAAAATTCTATTTCACTTAACTATTCGTGGTTTTAGTTCCATCTTTTATTGCTTTTCTTGCATCTCTAGCTAACACTGATTGTTAATCTGTGTGTTACGCAGAGCAGGTATTCAAATTCTACCTCCCTCATTTGACAAAATGGGGTCATATAACTGCACAATTCCTTGGCAAAGAAAATGCAGTACAATTTCACCACTGATTATCCCTTCACTCCCCAACCCATTGCTATCAAGTTTCCCCCTCACCAAGTATGCATCCTTTTGAATTAGATAACCAAGACAGTTCAATTAGCCTTTCCTTTACAGTATCTCTAGATACAAGGGAAAATGATATATCTTTGATGTGACAAAAGGGAACAAGAGCAGGACATTTCCATACTGATCATTGAGTTCATTTTGCCATCTTTCTTCAGTTAGTTTATCAACTTTTTCAGAGAGATACGGGGCAGCTAATCAATACTGGTGGTAAGTAAGTTTTAAGCTGAAAAACAAACAAAAAAATTACCAAGCTTCCATTCTTAAAGGCAACATTTACCTTTTCAAGTGATTATTTTGGAGAATAGCCATGCTCATCTGACTTGAAGGCATGTCTGAGAAGTAAGTCTCCCTTGTAGAAAACACATTTCCAAAAAGGTCAATGGCACAACTTCAAAGATCTCTCACCTTGCATTCTCCCTTGATTCTTCTCCAGTTTCTGTGTAGGTAGATAATGGCAGTTGCAGAGTGGGTAGGCAAGAGAAGAGTAATCTTGATAGAGCAGCAACAAAGCCCTTCTATACCTGATTCGAAGTGACTCTTTGACAGCTATGTCATAAAAATAGGATAGGCAATGATTTATGATCTTCAGCTTTAGGTCCTTATTGCAAATTTCAGGACAATAGGAACAATTGTTTTCAATAATCTGTTACATCTGTAACATGCACACATTTAATTTATATATCTATCTACCACATTCAATAGGTGTTAAAATTTTTTCCATGTCTTTACGTTTTTCCATGTAGATCTTAGGACAGCATGAAAATTTGTCTTTTTTTATAGTCATTCTGTTTTGGCTTTTCTTTGAATTTTATAACATTTTTTATTTAAATATTGTGGGGTACATTTCAGGGTTAGGTATACAAATATTCACTGTGCAGGCACTCTTGTTGATGAGGTGTGCCCCCGCTTCCCCAGGTAGATTTCCACTACTGTTAATCCCACCTCCCCATGCCCCCTCCCCTCCACAGTTTCCTGCTACAGTAAATCCTTTTCTTATAGTATTATGGTAGATGTTCAAGTTCCGCTTATGAGTGAGAACATGTGATACTCAGTTCTTTGTTTCTGTGAAAGATCACTCAGTATTATAGACTCTAATTCTATCCAGGTTGCTGTGAAGCTCATGATTTTGTTCTTCTTTATGACTACATAGTAATCCATTGTGTATACATACCTCATTTTTTTTTTTTTTTTATTCAGTCCTCTTTTGAAGGGCAGCACGGTTGGATCCATGTTCTTGCTATTGTGAGCAATGCTGCAATAAACATACGTGTGCAGATATCTTTTTTATAGAGTGATTTGAGTTCTTCTGGGTATATTCCCAGTAGTGGGGTTTCAGGGTCATATAGAAGGTCGATTTTTAGAAATTTTAGGAATCGCCACACTGATTTCCACAAAGCTGTACTAGTTTACAATCCCACCAGTGTAAGTGTTCCCTTTTTGCCATATCCTCTCCAGCATGTGTTATTTTTTGAGTTATTGATGATGGTCATTCTGATTGGAGTTAGTTGGTATCTCAGTGTAGTTTTAATTTGCATCTCCTTGATGACTAGTGAGGCTGAACATTTTGTCAAGTGTCTGTTGGCTGCTCGTATGTCTTCTTTTGAGAAGTGTCTATTCATATATTTTGCCTACTTTGTAATGGGGCTGTTTTTTTTTTTTTTTTTTTCTTTTCAGCATGTTTGAGTTCCTTGTAGATCCTAAATGTTAGGCCTTTGTCAGACATGGAGTTGGCAAATATTTTTTCCCAATCTGTGGGCTCTCTCCCTGCTCTTTTGATGATTTATTTGACTCTGCAGAAACTTGTCAGTTTGATGAGGTCCCACTTATCTATCTTATCTCTTATGGCATGGGCACTTGGGGTATTGATCAGGAATTGGTTACCAGTTCAAATTTCCATAAGAGTGTCTCCTGCATTTTCTAAGGTTCTTATAGTTTGAGGTTTTACGTTTAGGCCTTTGATCCATTTCAAGTTGATTTTTGTGTATGGGGATAGGTAGGAGTCCTGTTTCAATCTTCTGCATGTGGTCAGCCAGTTTTCTCAGCACCATTTACTGAAAAGGTTCTCCTCTCCCCAGTGGTGGGTGGTGGAGGTTTTGTCGAAGATGAGTTGGTTGAGAAATTGAGATTTTGCTTCTGAAATCTCAATTCTATTACATTGGGATATATGCCTATTCCTTTACTAATACCAGGCTGTTTTGATTCCTGTAGACTTATAATAAAGTTTAAAGTCTGGGAGTGTGATACCTCCGCCTTTGTTTTTTGTTTGTTTGTTTTTTGTTTTGTTTGTTTGTTTGACTGAGGATTATTTTGGATATTCTTGGTTGTTTTTGTTTCCTTATGAATTACTCTATTGTTTTCTTGGTCTGAGAAGAATGCTGCTGGTAATTTGATGGGTATTTCCTCAGGTAGAATGGACATCTTAATAATGTTGATTCCTCCAATCCATGAGCATGGAATATTTTTCCACTTGTTTGTGTCATCTTTGATTTCTTTGAGTAGTGTTTTGTAGTTTTCATTTTAAAGGTCTTTCACATCTCTGGTTAGGAAAATGTCAAGGTGTTTCATTTTTTTGTGGCTAGTGTGAATGGAATTGTGCTTTTAATTTGGGTTTCTGTTTGTTTATTATTGGTGTATAGAAATGTGATTGTTTTTTGCACATTTATTTTATACCCTGAGATTTTGCCAAAGTCCTTTATCAGTGCCAGGAGGTTTTCCTGGTATAGAATTATGTCATCTGTAAAGAGAGATAACTTGACTTCCTCTTTTCCTACTTGGATACACCTGATCACCTTCTTTTCTCTGATTGCTCCAGCTAAGACTTCCAAAACTATGTTGAACAGGAGAGGTGAGTGTGGGCATCCTTGTCTTGTTCCAGTTTTCAGGGAAAATGTTTCTAATTTCTGTCTGTTTATCAGTATGCTGGCTGTGGGCTTCTTGTAGATGGTGCTTTGATGG
>NW_007061293.1:16167-16660 GCF_000164805.1 Carlito syrichta | reverse complement strand
AGCATCTATGTTCATCAAAGATATTAGCCTGTAGTTCTCTTTGTTGGATCTTTACCTGGCTTGGATATCAATGTGATGTTAGCTTCATAAAATGATTTGGGGATAGTTCCATCTTTCTCAATTGCTTGGAATGCCTTCAGTAGGATTGGTATCAGCTCCTCCTTAAATGTCTTGTAGAATTCTGCTGGAAAGCCAACTGGTCCAGGGTTTTTTTTTTTTTTGAGTTGGAGTCTCACTCTGTCATCCAGACTGGAGTACAGTGGCCGCTCCCGGCCACTGCAACCTCGCCTGCTGGGCTGCGGCGATCCTTCCACCTCAGCCTTCCAAGTAGCTGGAATTACAGGCATGCACTACCACGTCCGGCTGATTTTTTGATTTATTGTAGAGATGAGGTCTCGCTGCCCAGGCAGGTCTTGAACCCGCGGGCTCAGGCAATCCACTCACCTCAGCTTCCCAAAGGTGCGGGATTACAGGCTGAGCCACCGAGCCCGGC
>NW_007061293.1:9447-16147 GCF_000164805.1 Carlito syrichta | reverse complement strand
TTTTTTTTTTTTTTAGGTAGTTTTCTTATTACATAGTCAATTTCCTTGATTGTTATAGGTCTATTTAGCTTCACAATTTCTTGTTTTTTCAGTCTAGAATGGTTGTGTGATGTCAGAAAGTCCTCCATTTCCCTTAGGTTTTCATGTTTGTTTCCATACAAGTGTACATCGTAGTTTCTGATAATCTTTTGTATTTCTTCAGTGTCAGATGTGACTTCATCTTTTGTGTTTCTGATTGAGTTTATCTGGGTTTTTCCTCTCTTTTCCTTAGGCAGTTTAACTAGGGGACCATAGATCTTGTATATCCTTTCAAAGAACCAGCTTTTTATTTCATTGATTTTTTTGTATTATCTTTTTGTCTTTTATGTCCCGAGTTTGGGTTTCTACTTTGGTGATCTGGATTCTTCTGCTGAACTTAGAGTTTTGATGGTCTTGCTTTTCCAGCTTCCTTAGATGAATTGTTAGGTTGTTAACTTGTGTTCTTTCCATTTTCTTCATGTGCATTTGTAGAGATATGAATTCCCCTCAAATACTGCTTTTGTTGTATCCCAGAGATTTTGGTAAGATATTTCTTCATTTTCATTTGTTTCCAGGTATCTTTTGATTTCTGTTTTGATTTCCACGTTGACCCAGGAGTTGCTTAGCATCATGCTGTTTAGTGTCCATGTCTTTGTGGGTTTTGGGGGAACTTTGTTGGTGTTGATATTTAAATTTATTCCACTGTGGTCTGAGAAGATGCATGGCAAAATTTCAATTTTATGAAATTTGTTTATGCTTGATTTATGGCCAAGGATTTGGTTGATCTTGGAGTACAATCCATGTGGTGAAGAGTAGAATGTATATTCTATTGTCATTGAATGGAGTGTTCTGTAGTTATCAATTAAGTCCATCTGGTCAAGAGTCACATTGAAGTTCCTGATCTCCTTGCTGATTTTTTTGTCCTGATATCTGTCTAGGGTTGTGAGTGGGGTATTAAATCCCCAGCTGTGATAGTGTTAGAGTCAATATATTATCTAAGTTTGCCTAGAAATTGCTTTATGAAATTTGCTTCTCTTATGTTGGGTGCATATATGTTTAGGATGAATATTTCTTGTTGATGGATTGAACTTTTTATCATTATGTAGTGATCTTCTGTATCTTTTTAAATTTTTGATAGCTTAAAGGGTATTTTGTCTAATATTAAGTTCACAAGTCCAGCTTTCTTTTGTGTTCTATTTACCAGTAATTTTGCTTCCCATCCTCTTACTTTGAGTCTGTGAGGGTCCTTTCTGCTGAGATAAGTCTCTTTGAGACAATATATTGTTGCCTGATGATATTTTATCCATTTTGCCATTCTATGTCCTTTCAGTGGTGCATTTAGTCCATTCACATTCAGACTAATTATTAAAATGTGAGGTTTTATCCTAAGAGGTTCTTATAGAGTTGTTGTTGTTTCTGTTTGTTGTCTTTCTTTTGGTTTTTGTGTTAATTCATGTGCACTTTCAATCTTTTTCCTGGACTCTTGTAAAAAAACGTTGTCACTCATTCTTTTTTCCTTTTCTTCTTTCTTTAATACTTTCTTAAGTGTTTCTTGTAGAGGTAATCTAGAGGCAGCATAAGATCTTAGGGATTGAATGTCTGGGAAAGATTCTACTCCTCCCTCACTGATGAAGCTTAATTTAGCTCAGTAGGTTATTCTTGGCTGAAATTATTTATCTTTGAGAACTTTGAAGATTGCACTCCATGCTCTCCTAGCCTGAAGTGTTTCTGTAGATAAATCTGCAGCTATTCTAATTGGTCTTCCCCGGTAGGTAGTGTGACCTTTTTCTTGCTGCCTTTTGGATTTCTTCTTTATACCTACTTTGTTTAGGTGAATTATTATGTGTCTGGGAGTTGGTCTTCTCATTTGTTATCTTGCAGGGGTTCTCTGGATGTCTTGTGTTTGGATTCTTGCATCACTGATGAGATGAGAGAAGTTTTCTTGAATGATTTCATGGAACATTTATTCCAGGGTGGTATCTGTCTCTCTTTCTGCTTCAGGGAGTCCAATTACTCTTAGGTTCAGCTTCTTGAAATAATCACTCATCTCTTCAAGGTTTTGTTCTGTCTTTTTAAGCTTTTTTTCTATGGTTTTGACAGTTTGGGTTAGTTCTATATTTTGGTCCTCAAGCTCTGAGATTCTTTCTTCTGCTTGGCTAATTCTGTTCTCCATGCTAATTAGTTTGTTATTTATTTCAATCACAGTATTCTTTACTGCTGTTATCTCAGTTATCAACTCCTTCCTATTTTCCTCTTGTCTCTACTCAATTCTTTTTATTATCTCTATTAATGTCTTGATGTCTGTGTTTGTAGCATGTGACCCGTCATTTTGGGGACTATTCATTGTTTGCATTCTGAAGTCTGTTTCCTCAGTGTCTGACCTCCCATGGGTCTGTGTGAGACCCATATTCTTCTTTTGTGTTTTCTTCATTCATGTAGGTTTTCCTCCCCACATTTTCCCCCTCTTCTTTAATTATGTTGTTCAGGGATGGCAGGGTTGCTTTTACTTCTGTTTCCTCAATCTCCTCTTCTTTATTTGAATACTCTAGCTTTGTCCAATTCTGAGGCTGGACTGTGGGTTGGGGGCTATACTTTGTGGCAGTTTGAAGTTTAATTGCAGAGGGAGCTGTGATTCAATATCTGTCTGCACATCCCAGTATCTGGTGTATGGGTACCCTGAAGCCCCCTTTCCACTGCTTTGCAATCTGTCCATGCAGTGGGGGTATAAGTTTGTTCCCTGAAAGCAAAATAATGTAAGAAAAACTAAAAGAATGGAACAGGAACCATGGAGGGAGGGTAGGAAAGTGGAGAAAGAGGAGTATAAGAGAGATAACAGACAAGCGTACTGACTAACAAATGAAAAGACACACAAAGACAGAGAAGAGTAAAAAAAAAAAAACAAACTGAAGCATACAATCATACAAACACAGAAGCCAACCAACCTCCCTATTAATATACAATTATCCTACACAAACAGGAGGTCTAAAGGAAAAAAAAAAGAAATCAGCAAAATAACAGAAACAAGGCAAATGCAAAAACAGAGAGAAGAGAGAAAAAGAGAAAGAAAGTAAAACATAAAACAAACAAAAATGAGTAAAACAGACAAAGAATAACAATTTTAAAAAGTAAAAACAACAAATCAAGCTTGCTCTGAGATTGTTCCTGTGAGCCCAACATCCTTTCAGCTCTAATCTCTAGCTCTCATCACAGGCTGGTAGGGTTGCTCACAGCTAGAATCAGATGTCCCTGGCCTGCTGTGGAAGGATCAGACGTGGACTCAGTCGGCTTGCTGCCTGTCACGTCTGCCACTCAGATCTGACCTGTCTGTGTCTGATCTAGCATGGGGGAGGGTCTGCTGTCTCTCCCCATTGATGCAATTACCTTAGGTCCCAATTTGGAGGCTGAGCAGAGCTATGTGGAGCTGGGTGGGGTGATGCAGGTCTCTCCCTGGTCCTTGGACAGAGAAAATGGCTGCAGTGGGTGCCTCTTTACCGGGCATGGGCCTCCTCCCTGGCCTTCCCTGATCCTCTCTCTCCACCAGTCGGACTCCAGGCTCCAGCTGATCTCTGGTCCCACCACTGCAGGGTGTCTGGGGGTGGGTGAGGGAGCTGGGAATTCCATGAGGCGGGAGCCAAGGGCTGCAGTAGTGGTGCAGTGTGTGGGACCAGCTGCAGCAGACACCTTTTGTGGAGGTAGCAGCAGTGGTGGCAGCAGCGCGTTGCATGGGTCTGGCTGCAGCAGCCACCTTTTGCAGAGGTGGCAGTGCTGGTGGTAGTGGTGTGTGGAACTGGCTGCAACAGCCACCTTTTGTGGAAACTTTCACAGTCAGATTTGTCCCTTGTCATCTTGCCCCTATTCCCAAAACTTGTCTTCTGGCAAGATCAAATCAAGATGACTGATCCGATATTTTAAAATATGAGTTTTTTTCTGTAGTATTCTAGTAAGGTATTAACTCTTTTGCAACTATGTCTTTTTTTCATGGTCTAGACTTTTTTATATAATTACTTTCTCCACTATTTCAGCTTGAAATCCTCTCATCTTTGCTTTTTAAGATATACTTTTTAATAGAAGCTTAATGGAAAACATAGTCATTAAGTCTCCCTTTCACCCTTTTTTCTTACTCTCTGAATTTCTGTATCTGGAGGTAACCCAGTTACATATTAGATAGACATGGAAAATTATTTAAAAAAAAAAAAACTTACAAAATAGTAGCACGTCATCAAATCTGCTCTTCATTGTTTCACTTGATAATATGTCTTGGAAAGTCTTCCTTCTCAATACACAAGATAGTTTTACACTTATTTTATGACTGTATAAGATCTCCTTATTGGCTGGACTCCATGGCTCAGCCTGTAATCCCAGCACTTTAGGAGGCCGAGGTGAGTGGATTGCCTGAGCCCGTGGGTTCGAGACCCGCCTGGGCAACTTGGCGAGACCTCATCTCTACAATAAATCAAAAAATCAGCCGGGCATGGTAGTGTGTGCCTGTAGTTCCAGCTACTTGGGAGGCTGAGGCGGAAGGATCACTGGAGCCCAGCGGTCGAGGCTGTGGTGGCCAGGAGCGGCCACTGCACTTCAGTCTGGGCGACAGAGTGAGACTCCAACTCAAAAAAAAAAAAAGATCTCCTTATGTGCTATAATAAATCAAATCAGCTCCATATTTATACACAACAGAGGTTATGCAAATTGATTAACTTGTTAAATACTAGGAAGTTCCCCGCAGCAGAGTTACAAATGTATCATTTGCAGTTTTCTGTTTAATAACATTTGCGATATGATAGTTCACAAAAGGTATTTCAGTTTGTATTAACATGAATGATCAATAGACATATACATACTCTTTAAACATTGACAATCAGAAAACTTATTTTACGACAATCATTGAAGTAAACTCTAAGTTTGTATGATATAGAAACAAATCAAGCATATAAAGTATAACACTTCAGTCATGAATACATGTTTTTCTTCTTATTTTTCAGTTATTAAACATTAAATAAATATAAAGGTGTTTCATGTTCATGAATAGGAAGAGTAATGTTATCATATCAATTTTACTTAAATTGATCCGTTGATTAATATAATTCCAATTAAAAATCACAATTTTGGGGGCTGGATAACAAGATTATTCAAAAATTTGTTATGAAAGAACAAAGGCCAAGATTTTTCAAAGGGTTGGGGTGATGAAAACAGTTCATTTGTGTCTCTAGAGGTTAATGTAATATTGTTTGGCTTGCACTGCAAATAAACATATGCAAAATTTATTATCATGCTTTAAGGCTTTCTGGTATAAAAGTTGGTATTTTTATCTTCACTTTGTTTTTCAGTACTGTTTAAATGTGCTTTTCAGGGAAAGTTCTAATTTCTAATTTCTAGACTAATTTTCAATACCTGGCAAAAATTCATCCAGTACATTTCTTTAGCTCTCATGGTCTTTGTGTGTGTGTGTGTGTGTGTGTGTGTGTGTGTGTGTGTGTGTGTGTGTGTATGGTGTATGTGACACTAAATGCTTTACCTACTGACCCTTTGAACTTTTTGAGCCCATCTAAGTCCTCAACTGTAGAACTGTAGGAAGAATTTCTCTGTGGGCTCAGGCTGTTTTATCTCAAGTATTATTCATATAAATTTTCTTTCCAAAGTTAAATTCTCTACTACTATAAGTCATTGTTTTCCATGAATTCTGAATGTGTATAAAAGTAATAAGTCCATTAGATACAGGTGAAAAGGGATATGAAATTTACAATTATGCATTCTAATTCAAAACAGGTTTCGCTGAATAGCAGTATGACATTTCTGGTTGCTACAGATATGAGTCTCTTAGATATGAAGCTAACAGGAAAAGAATTAGCATCTTATTGCATTACCTCTGGAAAAAGGCACCAAACCCTAAGCAAACAACTTATTGAATTTTTTCATCCATTTTATTGTCTGTATATGACCTAATTTTCTTCTTAGGTCCTGAATGCGTGTGTATAGTGACTTTTAAAGATTTTAATGGATTGACATTATTTGCTTGCCTTTAATAATATTTCAGTGGAAAACTATAAGAAACAACATCAGAGAAAATTAATGGATGCTCTAACAAAGAGTCTTCATGAAAATTCTAAGGTTACTTTTTCATATTTCTGCACTATCTTTTACAAACCATATCATCTACATTGAAGTGTTTTAGATTAAATTTGACTCTCAAAGACAATTTGCTTGGTATGATAGATTTAGTATATATTTCATATATGTTAACAGCTTATTTCTCTAATTTTTCATGTTCAATTCTCTTTTCATAAGCAGTTATGTTTTTCCAATATACTATCTATAGCCAGTCTATTGCTGATATATCCTCTCTCGTTCTCTCTACATATATTCTCTTTATAAATAAATAAATATATATATTCCATCTGTATATGTATATATTCTCTCTCTACATATATATTCATCTATGAGAGCTAATGATTTTAATATTTTATACTCTTTTTAGCCTAACTGAAATAAAAGTACCAAAATGTCTTTCTTTACATTATTTATTTGCTTATTTTTACCCATGTGCTTCCTCTCCCTAAACTGTCTTTTGATTCTTTTTGATGACAAAACTTCAAACTCAACATAAAGTAAATGCAGAGAGTTCTCATGTAAATAATCCACAGCTTAAACGTGTGGAAAATTGTAATAGAATTTTTTTTTTTTTTTT
>NW_007061293.1:2210-9427 GCF_000164805.1 Carlito syrichta | reverse complement strand
TTCCAGTAGCCGGAATTACAGGCACGCGCTATCACGCCCGGCTGATTTTTTTTTATTTATTGTAGAGATGAGGTCTTGCTGCCCAGGCGGGTCTCGAACCCATGGGCTCAGACAATCCACTTACCTCAGCCTCCCAAAGGCACGGGATTACAGGCTGAGCCACCGAGCCCAGAATTTGTATTTTAAAGGACAAAACTTCAAGGGAGAGCCTTTGTCTGAACTTTTGTAATTTTTAAGTTCAGTGGATAAATACACAATACTCCTCATATTACCTTTGAAGAAATATAGAAAATACAATTAACAGAAGGTGTGTATATGTGTATATGTGCATTAGTTATTTTAAAGTTTAGATAAAACAAATTTTATCACCCTAACTTTTACAAAATAAAACTGATTTAAAACTGTACATATTTTAATATTTTGATTTTATGTGAGAAAAACATCCAAAGAAAGAACATATGACTACCTTATGAGGTAGACTTGACACAACTTAAAGGAATTCTGAACATGCAAAGTAAATTCAAGCAATACCTTAAGCTTCAGCAGTCATATTTTTGATAGTTTGGTAGCAAGAATGTTAAATGGCAAAATAGCATAAAATTAATATATTAGTCATTTAAAAAATTCACTTATTAATAATTTTAATTGACATTCACCACCAAAAAATGTCTGGCCAGAATGAACACATCAGAAAGGAAAGAGTAAGAATAAATGAGGTGGATATATGAAACTGAAAACATCATTAATCATTTAATTTTAAGTTATTTCTCCTTCATAACTTGCTATTTTAAATTTTCTTATAAGAAGTTTGAACAGAAGATATTATTTTTGGTGCAGTTCACCATATCTTATATAATTTAATTTATAATCTATATTTAGCAATACAATCTTGTTTATGTAATTAGGGCCCAAGCTATTGTATCTATCTTTCTTTTATAATGAATACACATTCTTCAAGTATAGTAAGGACTGCTTTATCTTATTTAAACAACTGAATCATCTAGACTGTATGAACAATATCAAGACTGCTTTACAAGTAACAGATTAATATTGATATTGGTGTTTTACTTTTGAACACCTGCCAGCTTTTACTTTTTTATTTTATATGTCTAATAATGTCATCCTTTTATAGTTTTCTATATGACTCTCAAGCCTCAAATAATTCTTATAAAGTGTACGTATTCTGTTTTCATTTGCTTATCACTTCTATTTAAGTAAGGGACTGAATGTTGGTGCCCATGATTTCTTTTGCTGTAATTTCTGAATCATTCATGATATATTTAACATTATTAGTGTTCTACATACTGTAGCCTATTCAAGTTAACTATAAAAATCTATTTAAATACTGTGTTGAGGCTTTTCCTCTGATTCTTTCTCAGAGGATGTTTAGATCGGTCTTTGGAGTTGCTGACCACCTGTGTTAAGCCTCTGAGCTTGATTAATATTACAGACACCTTGTTCTTTGAGGTGAGAGAATGTGTCTCTTGCTTATTTTAAAGTGTTTCATTTAAGTAAAATCCTAGCAATGCAGTTATGTTCTGCATAACTCATCTCATTTCTCTTTTCTCTGTGTAGTTACTCCTGAACTCTGAAAAGAATTACAGAGAACATTATTACCATTAGTTTTTCTAATGATTTTTTTTTTTTTTTTGGCCAATGTATAAGTCAATGTCTTTATCAAAAGTTAAAAAGCATTATAAATATTTTGGTTAGAGTATATGAAACTTACAGAACTTGTTGCGTTGGTAATGAAAATAATGGGATTTGAACAGAGATGGTGAAGCAATCCAGAGATTTATAAGGGCAAGAAGTTAACACTATTCTTAAGGGTGTAGAAGTCATCCACAAAGATGGACTCCCCAGGTGTGATATCAAGCCATTTACTTTTGATGTCTGAAGTGTTTCAGGGAACTGGGTTTATGTCACCAAAATCCTTGTCGTCAAAAGCTCCTGGTCTTGTCTCATTCATTCCCAAAAAACACGTTGCTTCTCAAAGGTGTTCTTAGCATGGCCCCTTTTCTTTCCAGGATCGCTAACATGATCCCTCGTGAGTTCAGGTTTTCACAATAGGTGAGTCTTCAGGATGCTTTGGGCTTGTCTTCTCTCTTCATATCTGAGCCAAGAAATTATATAGTTTGACTATTGACCTGTAAGGAGGGGATCAGGCAATACTGTAGAACAAAGTCGCTACCAGTTTCATGCGTTATGTTGACACAAGCTCCTCACAGAAAAGTGAACCTTATTGAAAGAATGAATTTCCCAACTCCAGGACAGAAACTCCTCATTTGAGGCAGACTTGATGTGTGGTATCATTTAGGTATCCCAAGACTGAGGAAATTAATCTGAATATTTGGTGAATTTCCTATCTTCTGTTTCCATTCCATCTTATCCCCTTCCAAGAATCGAACCTGAGATAAATGTCACTTCCTCTTACTCTATTTAGTCCCACATTCAGACTGTCACACGCTTAACATTTTTTTCTAGCCTTCACTCAAAATGTTATTACAATGTTTCCTACCCCAATCATCCTTTTAAAAACTGAGACCTTTCTCCTCATCTACATTCAATCAACCTTGCCTTCTCTACAGTTTTTTTCCCCTCTAACTTTTATTAGTTTCTAAAACCATAGACTTCTTATATCTATTATTTATTTTCCATTTCTACCCATTAGAGTATAAGTTCCACGAGTACAGGAGTATCTTGGTCTCTGTCCTTCCCTGACCTATGTCCAGCACTTAAACCAGTGCCTAATGCCTAATGCCTAATGCCTAATGCCTGGTAGGAGCTTGGCAAATATCTGCTGTATAAGGAAAAGTGGGGGGAGGTGGGTTGGAGAGCCAGAGAGAGAACAAAAGAAGGAAGAGACAGGAGAAAATGATAAAGAGAGGAAGGAAAAGAGAGAGAAAAAGATAGAGAAAGGAGAAAATTAAGATAAATAAAGGGGGGGGGAAGAACCCGAATTAAACAGGTTTGTAGGGAGGGAGGGCTCTTGTTCTAGCACCATAGTCGTATTCCCAGAAAGCATACTAAATTTTGGTAGATTGCTGCTTTAGCATATGCAATAGCCACTTCCTGCAGTCTGTCGCAACATGACTGCCCGGCCTCCAGAGTCACGTGCTGACCATACCCAAATTTAGACTGTTGAGGGATTTTATTTAATTTTGTTTAGAAGTTTGGAGGACTGCATCTAAAAGTCAAATGTCTATTTCAGTTTTAATGATCTTTTAAGAATCTTGGAGAAATTATTCCAGTTTGGCAGTACTACATTCTCTAAAGCAGTTTGTGATTATATTTTAAATTAGGCCTTTTCACAGTCTACTGAGACTTCTAATATCAGCAATGACTTCTGAGAGTCCATGATCATAAGATATCTTCAGACAATTGAATGACAAGGACCTGATGATGACCTCTGGAATTATATACATGAATAACAGATCAACAGTGCACAGAACAGGTTTTCTGCCTTTGTGCATATGTTCTCCAGCTATGTTCTGACTTCAGAGTCACAGGACTCTCTAAGTCTCTGGGAAGGACCCTGCTGTCATCACATAGGCACCTTCACTGACAATTCTCCCAGTGCTTAGGTCTGATCATGCCAAGGAATTCACCTGCTTCTTCACTGTTCAAGCAGTGCCCGCTCAGACCAGGCTGTGCGGGTAAGACTGCCTGCGTGTTTCCCCAAATATCCTTCTTATCCATACTGGACCTATTGGCGACCTACGATATTGATTGCAACTTATCTTCAGCAAGTTTCTAAGATTTTCTCCTCCTTGGTTTTCTCACCCATAAAGTAGGGGATATTAATAATGTTCACTCTAGAGTTATTATGAACATTTCAGTATATAATACTCATGGAGCTTTTTAAAAATGCCTAACAAGAAAAAAGTGATTCATGAGTTATCGTTTATAATGCTAACCAAATTTATAATGCATCAATCTTTGGTGAAAAGCCCTTCAGTAGTCTAGGATCTGAAATCCCTAAGTGCACTATGATTAAGTTGGCAGATAAAATTCAAGATATTCACCTGTAATTGAATCTCAGCTAAACCACAATTTTTTTTTTTAGTATAAGTGCATCCCAATACTGTATGACACTTATCCTAAAAATATGGTTCATTATTTATTTGAATTTTAAATTTAATCAGACAGCCTATATTTTATTTGCTAAGTATGGTGAACTTAACAGGATGTCATATACCCAGGATCACTAGCTCCCTCTGGTTACTGTTACTTTTGGAATTCACAGATCTCTGTTTCCTTCCTAAGGCCCTGAAATGCTCCAAGCATGTCTAAGCCAGTGGAAAGTGTAGGAGAATTGATACTCTGGGTTCACCCTTGGCTGTTACTAAGCATTTGAAGAAATGTTTTATTTCAGGCAATTTGGGCTTCCTGGCTGCCCCAAATCCCAAAATAATGAAGTCATAAGGACTGGCTAGGCCTGGAATCACAGGAAGGGAAAAACGTCAGACACACAAAATAATGTAATGTATGCTTTCATTTTCTTCTATATTTATGTATCTTAGCTATCACTTTATCATTTTCCTTCATCTTAGATCATATAAAATTACATATTGTATTTTAAAAATAATATGATAAACTATGCAAATTCTACATTTGTACTATTCAGAATTGAGAAATAAAAGAGTTATCTTTAGTAATTATTTGTCACTGACAGAACATGGCTAAGGTAGGATATATCTGTCTTTAATATTTTAAAATTTACTCTGTAAAATGAATACAATCTATTCGATAAGCCCATATCCGTAGAAGATGGATGTCTATTTTATTACTTTTGAACTCTATGAATTTACAGTAGTTTATAGCACATCCTGATTACTTAAAGTTAGTTAAATAAATAAAATGAATGTTTTACATTATTCGGTCATCTACAGTGCAAATCATCATCATTCATTTTCAAATTAATCATTAAATATTAGTATCTTGCTTGTATCAGACATTAAATTTTATGCAAATGATGAAATATTTGTAAACATGTCTTAAAAAATAATGAAAAGGCCAAGTGCAGTAAACTCTTCTCAAAGGCGCTCTGGACTTTGTTCATTCCTTGGAATTCAAAGACTTTTGCTGGCATCTAGGCAAGAATTTATGGGTTTTCTTTTGCTAAAAATAAAAAAAAAAATTCTCTTGTTGCCTAGAGAAATTTCAATCACCCTCTAAGACTCAGTATATAATAATTTCCTTTGTGAAACACTCTCAGTCATCTGAGACTGTCAGGTCTTTTCTGATGTGTAATTTATGTTATCCTGTAATTCTCACAAATATTTGGTGGGTGCTAGCTCAGTCTACAAACTCAAAGATAAGTGAAAATAGATTTATTTTCCTGTTGAACTGAATTTTTGTTTCAAGTTCTCATTTTATGAGAATTGCAGAAACTTTACTTAGGTTGGTCTCGGAGTTTCTCTCCTCTTTTACTTGGGATGAACTGTAAGTTATCTGAAGTATCTTCTGAGCTACTCATTTTATAGTATTCCTTATCTTTAGGATACTAAGATAAGCAAGGATATAATAATAGCTCATACTTATAGAATGTAGGATCAAAGTTTTTTTTTTAAGTTTTCAAGTATTAAATCACAAAACTATTTCAAATATTAAGTCATTCTCATAACATCCTCACAAGGTAGGTGCTATTAATGGTTTCATTTTGAAGCGAGGATACTAAGAAATAAAGATATTTTAAGCCGGGCTCGGTGGCTCAGCCTGCAATACCACGCCTTTGGGAGGCTGAGGGGAGTGGATTGCCTGAGCCTGGGGGTTCGAGACCCGCCTGGGCAATGAGACCTCATCTCTACAATAAATCAAAAAATCAGCCGGGCGTGGGAGCGCATGCCTGTAATTCCAGCTACCTGGAAGGCTGAGGCGGAAGGATCGCCGGAGCCCGGCAGGGCGGTCTGGGCGACAGAGTGAGACTCCAACTCAAAAAAAAAAAAAAAAAAAGATATTTTAAAGAGCTTGCTAAATGTCACACGGCTGAAATTCTGATGGAACCAGAATTTGAATCAAAGGAGTCTAGTCTGTGACCTTAATGTCTACAATGGAATGTCCCTGAATTCCATGCAGGCCACACGGCTATTTCTGCTAATTTAATGCCACCCTGTGTACCTGGAAATTTTTCCATTTCCATGTTATACTGTGAGGATTCTGAAACTCATCTAGCTTTAGCTAATTGTTTTCTCTTTGACCATGCCTGGCTATGGAGATCTGATAAATGGAATATAGATCTTAGTGTTCTATGATCCCACAAACTTTGCTGGAGCTATTTCTGTTGTTCTTCAATGCGGAACTTAGTCCTTTCTCAAACAACCCATAATATCCTACTTTCCCTGCTTATATTTCAACCATCACACTTTTCCAATCATGATGGGGTCAGAAAGATAAGCCATCTTAAAAATTTTCCTCAAGATTAAGTTGGGAGGTGTTTTGATGTCCCCACCCATTTCTCTAACTATATTGGCTTTTGGAAGAAAAATATCTGGGAAGGAAACTGTAGGTTTTTAGGTTATTTGTTTTCTGGCATGGTACCCTCCTTTCACTGAAGCAAAAGTAAGAAGTTATGTGGTTTCCAGAATAAGACAATTGAAAAAAGAAAAAGAAAAAGAATGAAAAAGTTGGGTAATATTTTAAAATGTTGTATTTCCAAACACTCGCTTAATTAGGAGTTTATTCTACATAATGTGAACAAAACCTACATCTCATTTAATATATTATTGGTAGAACCAGAAGAGTGATCACAAAATAAATATTAATTGATGCAATAGATTAATTCATGATTATATAACTGATTATATATTCATGATTATATAACAAATAACTAAAGACTCTGTCCTATTCCTCAAAGATCCACACAAACGTCCTCCTTTTCTACTTTTTTCCTTTAAATGTGTAGACTGCTTCTTTTTTTTTCTTTTCTTTTTTTTATTGTGAAGCTGTGGGGTACAGTTAAGGGTTAGGTATACAATTGCATTTTATTCAGACACCCTGTTGATATCGGGTGTTTCCCCATTCCCAGACAGATATTTGCTACTGTTAATCCCATCTCCCCCCCGCACCATAGTTTCCCAGTATGGTCAGTCATTTTTGTATAGTATTGCATTGGATGTTTAAGGTCCATTATATGAGTGAGAACATGTGATACTCGGATCTTTGTTTCTGTGAGAGGTCACTCAGTATTATAGACTCTAGTTCCATCCAGGTTGCTG
>NW_007061293.1:0-1318 GCF_000164805.1 Carlito syrichta | reverse complement strand
TTTCCTTTATTTTCTAAGGGTTCTTATGGTTTGAGGTTTTACATTTAGGTCTCTGATCCATTTGGAATTAACTTTTGTGCATGGGGATAGATAGGAGTCCTGTTTCAATCTTCTGCATGTGGTCAGTCAGTTTTCCCAGCACCATTTGCTGAATAGGTTCTCCTCTCCCCAGTGGTAGGTGGTGGAGGCTTTGTCAAAGATGAGTTGGTTGAGAAATTGAGGTTTTGCTTCTGGGATCTCAATTCTATTCCATTGATCTATATGCCTGTTCCTACACCAATACCAAGCTGTTTTGATGATTGTAGCCTTATAGTAAAGTTTGAAGTCTGGTAGTGTGATACCACCTGCTTTTTTTTTTTTTTTTTTTTTGCTGAGGATTGTTCTGGCTATTCTTGGACGTTTGTGTTTCCATATGAATTCCTGCATTGTTTTTTCTAGGTCTGAGAAGAATGTTGCTGGTAATTTGATGGGTATTGCATTGAATTTGTAGATTGCCTTAGGTAAGATGGACATCTTCACAATGTTGATTCTTCCAATCCATGAGCATGGGATATTTTTCCACTTGTTTGTGTCAACTTTGATTTCTTTGAGCAGTGTTTTGTAGTTTTCCTTGTAAAGGTCTTTCTTGTCTCTGGTTAGGAAGATGCCAAGGTATTTCATTTTTTTTTTTGTGGCTATTGTGAATGGAATTGTGTTTTTTATTTGGGTTTCTGTTTGTTTATTATTGGTGTAGAGAAATGCGATTGTCTTTTGTACATTTATTTTGTATCCTGAGACTTTGCCAAGGGTCTTTATCAGTGTAAGGAGGTTTTTGACAGATTCTCTTTGGTTTTCAAGGTATATAATCATGTCATCTGCAAAGAGAGATAACTTGACTTCCTCTTTTCCTATTTGGATACCCCTGATTGCCTTCTCTTCTCTGATTACTCAAGCCAAGACTTCCAGTACTATGTTGAGCAGGAGGGGTAAGAGTGGGCATCCTTTTTTGTTCTAGTTTTCAGGGGAAATGGTTCTAATTTTTGTCCATTTAGGAGTATGCTCGCTGTGGGTTTCTCGTAGATGGCTTTTACTATTTTGAGGTATGTTCCCCATATGCCTAGATGTTCAAGGGTTTTTACCAAGAAGGGGTGCTGGATTTTATCAAAAGCTTTTTCTGCATCTAATGATATAATCATGTGGTTTTTGTTTTGACATCTGTTGGTGTATTTAATAACATTTATGGTTTTACGAATGTTGAACCAGTCTTGCATCCCAGGAATGAAGCCTATTTGGTCCGTGATGGATGATTTTTGAGATGTATTGCTGAGTCCGGTTTGCT
>NW_007061292.1:0-1566 GCF_000164805.1 Carlito syrichta | reverse complement strand
ATCCCGCGCCATTGGGAGGCTGAGGTGAGTGGATTGCCAGAGCCCGCGGATTCGAGAACCGCCTGGGCAGGCGAGACTTCATCTCTACAATAAAATAAAAAAATTAGCCAGGCTTGGTAGCGCGCACCTGTAATTCCGGCTTCTCGGAAGGCTGAGGCGGAAGGATCGCTGGAGCCCAGCAGGTCGAGGCTGCGGTAGCCGGGAGCGCCCACTGCACTCCAGTCTGGGCGACAGAGTGAGACTCCAACTCAAAAAAAAAAAAAAAGTTGACGAAACAGCCTGTCAGATATCTCTCAATATAACTGACAAAATTTTCAATACATTTAAAGGACAAATAATTTTTAAGACCCTGAGAATGCAGAATTAAAAAATACCCCCAAACTATTAAATGACTAAATACTGTTTAATTGATTAGACTACATTGAATTTTATATAGACCTCAATTTTTAATTTTTTTATATTTAATTATTGGTACATGAATTATATGATAGATTTATAAATTTATGGGGCACATGTGATGTTGGATACATGCATACAAGGATTAATCATCAAATCAGTGCAATTGGGATGTGTATCACCTCAAGTATTTATTATTTCTTTATGCAAAGAGTATTCTCATTCCACTCTTTTCGATATTTTAAAATAGAGAATGTTGTTTTTTATAGCCAGCCTTTTCTCAATCGAATACTAGGTCTTATTCATTCTAACTATATTTTTGTACTCATTTGCAGACTATTGATTAGACTTTTTTTCTCACATGAGCTAAACCTGCGGGACAGACAAGGATCATATTTCCTTTGTTTGTGTTTTATGATTAAAGAGTAGCGATTTTGGTAATAGACACAGCCAAAAATCCCATAGATTAATTTTCAAGTACAAAGTTCTTGTATTCATGTGTCATTATCAGCTTCTATTAATGACGGTATTTTCTTTCCTAGATTCCACCATAAATGGAAGAAAGGAAAAGTTTTGGGGATCAAGTCTGAAAGAACAACATGGTTGGTTCATTGCCTCTTCCTATTTAGAAAACACCTCCAAATATGAATACACATGTGTACGTATGCTACATGCATATGTATGTAGAGTCACATGCCCTCAAGATAAAGAATAGTGTAGTATATACATATGATCTTGTCTAAGAGATCAATACTTTTGAGATACAGTCTAAATTCATACATGATCCTTAAAAAATATTTCTTGCTGGGCTCGGTAGCTCAGCCTGTGATCCCAGCGCTTTGGGAGGCCGAGGGGAGTGGATTGCCTGAGCCCGCGGGTTCGAGACCTGCCTGAGCAACTTGGCGAGACTTCATCTCTACAGTAAATCAAAAAATTAGTCGGGCATGGTAGCATGCGCCTGTAGTTCCAGCTACTTGGAAGGCTGAGGTGGAAGGATCGCCGGAGCCCAGCAGGTCGAGACAGCAGTGGCTGGAGGCAGCCAGTGACCTCTAGTCTGGATGACAGTGAGACTCCAACTCAAAAATAAATAAATAAATATACTAAAAATAAAAAATATTTTTTCAATATAATCAGTGAAATATTTACCTACACTTTCACAGAGCAAACTAC
>NW_007061291.1:0-849 GCF_000164805.1 Carlito syrichta | reverse complement strand
TCACCCTGTGGTCAGGTGTGGTTGTACCACTCTAGTACCGTCTGGGCCTCAGAGTGAGGCCCTGACTCAAAGAGAAACGCAACCCACAGATGCGGAAAACATATTTGCGAATGTACATCTGACAAGGGATGATCAGCTCGGAACTACAAGGAACTGCCACTTGCCGACAAGAAAAAAGCAAACAGCCTCATTTCACAGTGAGCAAAAGATATGAACAGACCCATCTCAACAGCAGACATACAAGCAGCCACCAAAGACATTGGAAAAAGCTCAGCCTCATTTGTCATCCGAAAATGCAAGTGAAAACGACCTTGAGGAGTCACCAATTTTCAGTCAGGATGGCTATCATCCATCATTCCCAAAACAACAGATGCTGGCGTGGAAATGACACAAAGGGAACACTTCTACACTGCTCGTGGGAGTGTAAACTCGGACCAGCTCTGTGGATAAGCATTTGGTGATTCCTAAACGATCTAAAAATCGACCCTGCCATCCTCCTACTGGGAACATACCAGGAAGAACGAAATCCCTCTCTCCAAGAGATATTTGCACATGTATGTTTATCGCCACATTGTTCGCAGTAGCAAGAACATGGAGCCAACCATCCTGCCCATCTAAAGAGGACTGGATTCAAAATATGTGGTACGTAGGAACAATGCCATATTATGCAGTCACAACGAGAACAAACTCACGAAGTTCACGGAAACCTGGATGGAGTTAGAGTCTATACTACTGGGTGACCTTTCACGGAAGCAGAAACTGAGTATCACATGTACTCACTCATAAGTGGACCTTGAACAACCATCATAATAACGACACCAAAAAAGATTTTCAGAGTTGGGAGATGCG
>NW_007061290.1:0-759 GCF_000164805.1 Carlito syrichta | reverse complement strand
AATTTTTAATTTAAAAAGTAGCCGGGCTCGGTGCTCAGCCTGTTAATCCGCGCCTTTGAGAGCTGAGTTGAGTGGATTGCTGAGCCCACGGGTTCGAGACTCGCCTGGGCAGCGAGACTTCATCTCTACAATAAATCAAAAAATCATCCGGGCGTGGGAGCGCATGCCTGTAATTCCGGTTCCTTGGAAGGCTGAGGCGGAAGGATCGCCGGAGCCCAGCAGGTTGAGGCTGCGGTGGCCGGGAGCGGCCACTGCGCTCCAGTCTGGGCGACAGAGTGAGACTCCAAAAGAAAAAATAAATAAAATAAATAAAAAATAAAAAGTAATTGAAAAATTTAAAAAACAAAAACCAAAAGCAAACAACAACAACAAAAAAAAAAACTGCCCTCTGTGGCAGGCGCTGTAATTTTTCCTCTAATCAGGTCTCTCCTGCAGAGCCAGCTCTTTCACTCTTCTCAGAGAATAGTGCAGAGAAGGAGGAGGGACAGTGGAGGTGGGTGGGGCTGCAGGCCTCCCCTCCCACTCTCCTATGGTAAAGGAGATCTCTGGTGGGGAGGTACGGAACTGTCTCTTCCCCAGGCATGTACTCTTACTGGGGTGACACATCCAGGCCTATCTTGGAATGGAGTTCTCCTATTGTAACTGATGTCCAGGCTCCAACTGTATTTGTCCCTTCCAGTTTTAGTCCAGCTGTGTGGGCCTGACATTCAGAGGATTTCTGGGAAGGAGGGGGTTTGTGTCAGCCCCAGACTTACCACG
>NW_007061289.1:0-770 GCF_000164805.1 Carlito syrichta | reverse complement strand
TGTTTACCTCTTTATCACATTATATAAAGTCATATTGGGGTAAGCATCAATTTGGTGTGATAAAAATTTAGTTTTCTACATGCAACCATGTTAATGTAGATTATTCATTTTTCATCATTTTATGACGACACTCAAATATGTTTTTCACACTTGTGGATGAACATTTGTATTGTTATGAGTGCTTAACTATAAAACTATGATGACATAAGTATTATAGTCCACATCTTTTCATTTCATGGAAGATGATTTCTCTCAAATATACTTCTAATGTTGCCATTTCTCTACTGTAGGCTATGTTAGCACATGAACAGCTAACACTAAAGTGTTTCCCAAATGTAAGGTCTAACTTATACTTCTAGCAGTATAAACATACACAATGCCTCTTTCTTCATGATATTTTCAACATTATACATTTTTCATTTTTAAAAGGTTTTTTATTTTTTGGTTTGATTTTTTGAGTCAGAGTCTCCCTCTGTTGCCCAGACTGGATGGTCACAGGCACCTCAGCCTCGAAGTGCTCAACTCAGGTGATCCTTCCACCTCAACATTCCAGGCAGTTGAAACTACAGGCTCATACCATCACACCCAGCTAACTGTTTGGTTTATTGTCGAGCTCAGGAAGAAAAAAACTGAAGGTGCTCCACAGGGATCAGAGTTTCACATTAAAGGGAAGTCTAAAGAATGCTAACAGTGAAGGAAGTTTTCATAAATTGAGCAAAAATGCAACGTAACCACAATGCTTGCTATGCCTTGTTGTGGCACCTTTTTAG
>NW_007061288.1:0-746 GCF_000164805.1 Carlito syrichta | reverse complement strand
CCCCCAACACCCACAAAGACATGGACATTAAACTGCATGATGCTAAACAACTGCTAGGTCAATGATGAAATCAAAACAGGGATCAAAAGATACCTAGAAACAAATGAAAATGAAGAAACATCTTACCAAATGTAAGATGGATAGAAATTCACAACCTAACAAGCCATCTAAAGAAGTTGGGAAATCAAGACCACAAAAACCCTAATTTCAGCAGAAGAATCCAGATCACCAAAATAAAAGCCCAAATCCAGGACATAGAAGACCAAAAGATAATACAAAAATCAATGAAACAAAAAGCTGGTTCTTCAAAAGGATAAACAAGATCGATGGTCCCCTAGCTAGACTGACCAAGAAAAAACGAGAAAAAACCAAATAAGCACAATGAGAAACACAAAAGATGAAGTCACATCTGACCCTGAAGAAATACAAAAGATCATTAGAGACTACTACGTACACATATGGAAACAAACTTGAAAACCTTAAGGAAATGGAGGACTTTCTGACATCACACAACCTACCTAGGTTGGAACAAGAAGAAATTGAGACCCTAAATAGACCATTAACAATCAAGGAAATCGACTACGTAATAAGAGAACTTCCTACAAAAAAAGCCCTGGTCCAGATGGCTTTCCAGCAGAATTTTACAAGACATTTAAGGAGGAGCTGATACCAATCCTACTGAAGTTATTCCAGGCGATTGAAAAAGATGGAACTCTCCCCAAATCATTTTACGAAGCCAACTCACA
>NW_007061287.1:0-571 GCF_000164805.1 Carlito syrichta | reverse complement strand
TTAATTCAGCTAGTTATTAGATCCGGCAAACCAACTGGCAAGGTAGGTACCTAGATATTTAAGTCCACTAGATAGCTACCTGACTAGCTAGTGATGTCTGTGAGCTAAGTCAGCTGGCTAGCCAACTGGCTAGATAGTTGAGTCAGGTAGTTTAGTCAGCTGGCTATGTATGTAACTAGCTGGATAAGTCAGCTTGCTAGCCAGCAGGGTAACTGTTCAATGCACCTAGTTAATTCTGCAGGCTAGACTGCTGGCTAGGTAGGTAGCTAGCTAGTTATGTGAGCTGGATAGCCAACTTGCTACCATAAATCACCTAGTTAAGTCAACTGGCTAGCCATCTGGCTAGGTAGGTAGCCAGCTAGTTGGCTACCAGCTGACTAGCTGGTTAAATAAGTTAATTAAGTCAGCTGGCCACCAGTTGGCTAGCTAGTTAAGTCAACTTATTAAGTCAGTTGGCAATCCAGCTGGCTAGCTAGTTAAGTCAGCTAGTTGAGTAGGCTGGCAAGCTAGGTAGCTAGCTTGTTAAATCATCTAGACAAGTCAGCTGGTTAGTTAGTTAGCTAGTTAGTTA
>NW_007061286.1:0-654 GCF_000164805.1 Carlito syrichta | reverse complement strand
TATATCAAGGGAAGGGACATGAGCACTAAGAGATTCTTACTTGTGAGACCCAGGGGCACAGGGTCCGTGGAACTGAAGCTGACCCCAGGACAACGACAGGGAAAACTAACACACACACACACACACACACACACACACACACACACACACACACACACACACTCCTAAATGTATATGTTCTTCTCACTTGAGCTTCAAAACACATGAAGCAAAAACTTATAGTACTAAAGTAGGAAATACAAAAATCAGCAATTATAATCTCCTCTTTAAGTAATCTATGTAGAGCAGGGGTCTCCAACTTGCAGTACCAGTCCATGGCCTATTAGGAACCAGGCCACACAGCAGGAGGTGGATGGTGGGCAAGCCAGTGAGGCTTCATCTGTGTTTACAGCTACTCCCCATCACTCACATTACCACCTGAGCTCTGCCTCCTGTCAGATCAGCAGCAGCATTAGATTCTCATAGGAGCATGAACCCTATTGTGAATTGTGCATGCAAGGGAATTAGTTGCATACTCCTTATGATAATCTAATGCCTAACAATCTGTGGTAGAGCTGAGGCAGTGATGCTGGCACTGGAAAGCGACTGCAAATACATATTAACATTAGCAGTGAGGTTTGACTGCATCTCCCCCCACCATAGAAAAATTGTGTG
>NW_007061285.1:0-1166 GCF_000164805.1 Carlito syrichta | reverse complement strand
CTTCTCAGTGATTTATCACAGAAACAAAGAACAGAGTACTAAATGTTCTCACTCATAAATGGACCTTGAACTATCATCATAATACTATAAAAAAAGGATTGGTGCTGGGCTCGGAGGCTCAGCCTGTAATCCCGCGCCTTTGGGAGGCTGAAGTGAGTGGATTGCCTGAGCCCGCGGGTTCGAGACCCGCCTGGGCAGCGAGACCTCATTTCTACAATAAATCAAAAAATCAGCTGGGCGTGGTAGCGCATGCCTGTAATTCTGGCTACTCGGAAGGCTGAGGCGGAAGGATCGCCAGAGCCCAGCAGATCGAGGCTGCGGTGGCCGCGAGCGGCCACTGCACTCCAGTCTGGGCGACAGAGTGAGACTCCAACTCAAAAAAAAAAGAAAGAAAGGGATTGGCAATAGTGGGAAACTGCCAGGAAGGGGGCATGGGATTGGCAGTTGAGGGAAACTGCCAGGGGAGAGAGGGCACACCTCATCAACAAGGATACCTGCATAACGAATATTTGTATACCTAACCCTGAATTGTACTCCTCATCTTTCAAATAAAATAATAAAATAAAATAAGACTCCACGTGTAAGGGTGATCACTTATCTCTGGTTTTTTCACTTAACAGTTTCACTGAGCAAAACTACTGCAAGTTCATCCCTATTTTTACCAATGGCAGTATTTCACTCTTGTGTATGGAGAAATAGTACTCTGTTGTATATATCTGCCCCATTTTCTTTATCCACTCATGGATTGATGAATGTTTATGTTGATTCTACAGCTTGACTCCTGTGATTAGTGCTACAGGGGATATAGGATTGCAGAAATCTTCAACGTACTGATCATATTTCCTATGAAAATATACCCAGCAGTGAGGTGCCAGGTCACACAATAGGGCTATTTATCGTTTTTTGAAGAAACTTCTACAGTAATCCACAATGGCTGTACTAATTAACATTCCCACCCACAGTGTGCAAGGGTTCCCTTTCTCCACACCCTCAACAGCACTATCTTCCATCTTTTTGATAACAGTCATCCTAGCAGGTATGAGAGTATAACTCATTGTGGTTTTAATTTGTATTTCCTTGAGGATGAGTCATATTAAAGACATTTTAATAGATCTGTTGGCCGTTTGTATGTCTCTTCCTTTGAGAAATGTTTATTCAAGTATTTT
>NW_007061284.1:0-903 GCF_000164805.1 Carlito syrichta | reverse complement strand
TTAGGAACTGAGGTAAGTTTGTTGATAGGTGGGCGGGGCAATGGGAATCTCTGCCTGGAGAATAGCAAAGGTAGTTTACCCAGATCTGTTTTTCTCCACTTGTCTGGGTCCCCCGGCTTGGGGTCTCACACTGAGTGCCTCAGCCTGGGTGGGCTCGGAGTTCCAGAGCTCCAAAGCTCCAAAGGGCAGGCAGTGGGTGGCGAGAGTGGCTCTGGGCCTCCCACAGGGTACTTCAACCAGGAATGGGACTGGTGTCTCTGAGGGGTGGGTGCTCAGAGCCTCCCTGTGTGACTGGCAGTGCCGGGTGCCCGGCTGGAGACAATGCAGCTGGGGAGAGGGCCGGAGGGAGCAGGGACCCAAAACTTCCCTGCACCCTGCAATATCTGGCCTTAGGAAATGAGGTAAAGTTTGTTGCTAGGTGGGCAGGGCAGCGAAGGTCTCTGCCTGGAGAATGGCGAGGCAGTTTAAGCAGATCTGTTTTTCTCCGCTTGTCTGGGTCCTCCGGCTTGGGGTCTCACGCTGAGTGCCTCAGCCAGGGTGGACCCGGAGTTCCAGAGCTCCAAAGTTCCAAAGGGCAGGCTGTAAGCGGCGAGAGTGGCACTGGGACCCTACAGAGCCAGGAATGGGACCGGTGTCTCTGAGGGGCGGTCGCCCAGAGCCTCCCTGTGTGACCGGTGGCTTGGTGCCGGGTGCCTGGGCTGGAGACAATGCAGCCGGGGAGGGATCTGGAGGGGGCTGGGACTGGAGACTTCCACTCACGAGTAGAACGGCAGCAGTGGGGGGGGGGCAATATCTGGCCTTGCGTGGGACTGAAGTTCCCGGGCCTGACCCCAGCACAGTTGGTGGTGGGCTGGGGAATGGGGGTAGAGAAGTAATAGCCTTTTTGGGAACTCACATTCAGAG
>NW_007061283.1:0-951 GCF_000164805.1 Carlito syrichta | reverse complement strand
TAGTAACAACCAGGATCTCTTTTGGACAGCATCTTCTAATGACACAGCTTATACTTATGATGGCAATCGTGAAGAATATTTAATGACATTTTAATGAGGCAAATAGGATTTCTGGGCTAATGTGGTTAACTGCTGTTAGTACAAACATCAATCACTTGACCCTCATCTGTTGGTAATCCATTGCTATTACAACACAGCTGCTGTGGGTTGATTTTATGATAACAAGGGGTATAAGTTGTAGATACAAAAAATGGATAGCTGGGATGTAAAATGCTGCAGCCAGTAAGGAAAACAGTTTGACAATACTGCAAAAGAGTAAACACAAAAGTTTCTACATGACCCAGAGTTTTATTCCTGGGTATATACACGAAAGTGTATGTGAAAATTCATCACAGCAATATTTATAATAGCTAAAATGTAGAAACAATTGAAATGCCTATCAACTGAAGAATATTGGCAAAACAAAATGTTCATATCCATTCAATGGACTGTTATTCAGCAATAAAAATATGGAAACATATCAATATTCATTAGATTAGTACTGAATAAATTATCAATTAATGAAGAAAGTCACAAAAAGATACAAATTTTATAATTCCATTTATATAAAGTGTCCAGAGTCAACCAATAGGTAGAGACAAAAAGTAGGTTAGTGGTTGATTTGGGCTGAGGGTAAGGAAACTGACCACGCTCACCCCCACACCCCATGACATGATTACAGTGTATCATTTAAAAGGTAAAAAAAAAGTACTAAAATTAGAATGTGGTGATTGTTGCACAATTTCATGAATAGATGAGAAGCTGCAGTTTTAATACTTTACATGAAAGAATTTTATGGTATGGAAGTACTACTAGACTTTTTAAAGTACTTTAAAAATGTGAACAGCACAGGGCAAACCTCAATTGGGATGTATACTGCATCAAATGTGACTTTGGTTACATCCCTTCTTT
>NW_007061282.1:0-876 GCF_000164805.1 Carlito syrichta | reverse complement strand
AGCTGTGGGAAGTAAATTCCAGGCTGGGCCGAGCCACAGTTTCTCCAACCCTACCCCCATCCAAGGAGGTGCTTGGTGGCATGATGTGTACCTGCCCACACGTTGCTTTCTTGTGCACTAGATGCAAGTTTTGGAGTAAAGGACCAAGGAGAAAGAAGGGAGGTGAGTTAGGGCCATCACGTTCTGCTGGACTCTTCTAGAACTGGTTTTAAGCCCAGAGGCCTGGAGCACAGGTCTAGCTCTTGGCCCTGGGAAGAGAATGGACCACAGTCGCCCCCTCCAGATCTTTTCAGTGCTCCTGGGGCAAGTCCACAGCTTTGCTGGTCCCACTTCCTGAGAACTGCATGGTTTCAGGTGAGGTCACAGGGAAGTTTCCAGGTGGGGCCCAGCCAGACCTCCTCCCACCCAGCTCCTCCATAACTTCATCATCTCAGGACCCCAAGGGAAGTGAGGCAGTAGGGCCACAGAGATGGGCACTATCAGGCTCCTGAGGGTGAGCCCACAGTGTCCACTGCCACATCCCCACTGCCACAAGGCTCTGCAGTAACCCCAGCTTCCAATGAGTGTGTGTGGGGGGGATGGGAGCAGTGATCAATGAAGGGAATCATCCTAAGTGGGTGGGAAGGAGGCAATTTGTGTATCTGAATCCTGAGATTGAGAAGTGTCATCCTCCAGGTCACACCCCAGGGCTTATCTCACCTGTGTTTACCTGTGGCCCTGAAATATGACACTGTAGTTTGCTAAGAGGATGGTGGTATGGCAGGCCCACTTCTCAGGCAGGCACTCACTGCGGTGGTTGGGTTCCTCTGGGGTATGGAAGAGGGGTGGAAATGGAATCTGCCTTGGAGTTAGGTGGGTGGGGCTGGGAACAGAAAA
>NW_007061281.1:0-790 GCF_000164805.1 Carlito syrichta | reverse complement strand
TGTATCAGGGAAGACCAATTAGAATAGCAGCAGATTTATCTACAGAAACCCTCAGGTTAGGAGAGCTGGAGCCCTATCTTCAAAGTTCTAAAAGATAAACAATTTCAACTGAGAATAACCTACCCAGCCAAGCTAAGCTTCATCAGTGAGGGAGAATTGAAATCCTTCACAGATATCCAATCCCTAAGAACCTACACTGCCACAAGACCACCTCTACAAGAAGCACTTAAGAAAGTATTGAACACAGAAGTAAATGAAAAAAGAACAACAACATTCTTCACAAGAGTACAGGCAAAAGCTTAGAAACACACATGATCCAACTCTAAAACCAAAAGAAAGACAACACACAAACAGGAAGAACAACAACTCTGTAAGAACATTATAATAGGGATCAACTCTCACATTTCAATAATTAGTTTGAATGTGAAAGGATTAAATGTACCACTGAAAAGACATACAATGGCCAAATGGATAAAATATCACCAGGCAACAATCTATTGCCTTCAAGAGACTCATCTCATTAGAAAGGACACTCACAGACTCAAAGTAAAAGGATGGGAAACAAATTTTCATGTGAATGGAACACAAAAGAAAGGAGAAGTCATGATCTTAATCTCAGACAAAATACCCTTTAAGCTATCAAAAATTTAAAAAGTTACAGAAGTCCACTACATAATGATAAAAGGTTCACTCCATCAACAAGAAATATCCATCATAAACATGTATGCACCAAACATAGGAGCACCAACTTTCATAAAGCAGCTCCTAGGTAAACTAAAAACAGATATTG
>NW_007061280.1:0-654 GCF_000164805.1 Carlito syrichta | reverse complement strand
TTTTTGAGAGGAAGTTTTATTTTGCTGACAAGGCAGGTCTTGAATTACTGAGGTCAAGGGATCCTTTCCACCTCAATCTCATAAATAACTGGAATTACAGGTGCACACCATCGCATGAGGCTACATTTTTAAAAATTAAGATTCACATGAGGTATATTATGTTTATAATCTGCTGCCAAAACAAGAATGCCTAGTTCAGAGAGAAGGTTTCAAAGATTGTATAATATGTTTACATAATCTTTAAAAGTTACAACAGTCACCTGCTGTGAAATAAAAAATTCAAGAAAATTTAATGGTTTGTGTTTTTTCCTCTCTGTTGCCCAGGCTAGAGTGCAGTAGTGCAATCATAGCTAATTACAGCTGTGAGTAACTAGGTTTAAGTGAATCTCCCACCTCAGCCTCTCAAGTAGCTGGGACTACAGGCAGTCACCGTACCTAGTTAAATTTTTTTTTTTTGGTAGAGACAAAAGTTCTTGCAATCCTCCTCCTCCCAAAGTGTTGGAATTACAGTTGTGAGCTACCATTCTTAGATGAGTTTATTTGCTTTGTTTTTCTTTCTTTTTTTTTTTTTTTTTTTGAGTTGGAGTCTCACTCTGTCGCTCAGACTGGAGTGCAGTGGCCACTCCTGGCCATCGCAGCCTCGACCTGCTGGGC
>NW_007061279.1:0-887 GCF_000164805.1 Carlito syrichta | reverse complement strand
CAGGCCATAAGAGATAAGATAGACAAGTGGGACCCCATTAAACTAACAAGCTTCTGCAAAGCCAAAGAAACCATCAAGAGAGCAGGGAGACAGCCTACAGACTGGGAAAAAGTATTTGCTAAGTAGCAGTGAACCCAATACTATCACTCTAATGCTGTCATTTTATTCAAAGGTCAATCTAGAGACAATTTACTTGCTGTGCATCTCCTGAAGGTCAGCTCATTCAGTATAGCTGAAATATCAGCCCTTGTCCACCTGACAGGTGCCCAGAAAACTGTCGGCCTTCCACCTACCAGATGATATGAGGTGTTCACTGCCATGTTGCAGAAATTCATCCAATCCAGATGTTACCTATATTTTGGGCTTTCTAGAGCCACTACTGGTGTCATCTGTTGGTTGCATTCCTTAGGAGAAGATGATTAGACAAAATTTGCTGGGGTGTACTGAGGGAAGACAAGTGAAAACTTAGGCATGGTAGCTAAATGAACCTAACAGCAAGCAGGCTTGGCTGGAGACCAGCTGTAGCCTGATCCCAGGGAGGCTCTGGAGCACACATCACAGCTCTGGGACCTAATCTTGGTCACCATTATGGCACTGTGCCCATGGGTTTTTGGCAGCTGCCAGGTGACTGCTTTTTAGCTGATGGAAAATCTCTGTAGAGGAAGAAATCTAGCAGGAGGGAATAAGCACCTTGAAGAAGGGGGTATGAACAGTGCATCAACTCTATCAACTGTCTTGTAGAAATCCCTCTAGAGAAACGCAGAAGAATCTTTGGAATGTAGGGAATCAGAAGGGGACAGTGAGGACATGGGATAGTGTGCTGCTAGGCAATGGGGAGATGGGAGATAGTGAGGATTCCAAAGCATAGTCTGTGAGAAAATGAGTGC
>NW_007061278.1:0-1273 GCF_000164805.1 Carlito syrichta | reverse complement strand
GCCAGCACGTGTTGTTTTGGGAATGATGGATGATAGCCATCCTGACTGAAAATAGGTGACTCCTCAAGGTAGTTTTCACTTGCATTTTCGGATGACAAATGAGGCTGAGCTTTTTCCAACGTCTTTGGTGGCTGCTTGTATGTCTGCTGTTGAGAAGGGTCTCTTCCTATCTTTTGCTCACTGTGAAATGAGGCTGTTTGTTTTTTTCTTGTCGGCAAGTGGCAGTTCCTTGTAGTTCCGAGCTGATCATCCCTTGTCAGATGTACATTCGCAAATATATTTTCCGCATCTGTGGGTTGCGTTTCTCTTTGAGTCAGGGCCTCACTCTGAGGCCCAGACGGTACTAGAGTGGTACAACCATACCTGACCACAGGGTAGACCTCCGGGGCTCAGGCAATCCTCCCAAGCGGCTGCAACCAAAAGCCTATGTCTCCATGCCCAGCTCATTGATGACATTTTGGAGATAGAGATGAGGCTGCCTGATGTTACACAGTCATGTTTCAACTCCTGGGCTCCAGCAATCTTCCGTCCTCAGTCTGCCAAAGTGCTGGATGAGAGGTGGGAGATTCCATGCCTGGCCTACCCTTAGCAGGAGTCGTTTTGCTGCACAATGAGGTGTGCTTTGATTGCGGGGATACACTTCCTAGCTGTCCATAGCCAACGATTTAGCTTGCTTCCCTTAGGGTTCTATGAGTTTCCTTTCCTTCTCACCACCAACATTCACCACTCAACTTTGCGGAGAGCACCCTGGCATTTGTTCTTGCCACATAGTCTCGTTGAAAAGTAGCCAGACCTGTTAGTGAGAATTTCAGAGTGCTGTGATCATAGACAGTGCCTCTACTGCGAGGAAAACCTTCTCCAAACCCATGCGCGGGAGCCAACGGGAAGGACAGAGACCCACTTCTCTTGGAGTGACATCCATGCTTCAGGGGTGGGTGCTGAGTGAGGCCAGGTGTCCAGGTCCTAACGGGTGATCGCCACCAGCATGTAACCTCTGCTCTACAAGAAAAGCAGCGTGAAGACAATCTGAACCCCACTGTCCCGGCCTGCCCGGCCCTGCACAGAGCTCCAATCCTGTGAGTGGGCAACACATGGGGGAAGGAAGCCCCAGCCTCTCGGACTCACTTGCCAGGAACGGAGCCTCCATGACTCAGAGCTGGAAAGGAAGAAGACACTGACTCTCCGGTCTGGGAGCTGAGGGAAGACACAGCATCATCTTCTCGGCCACACTCAACCAAGCAGACCTTTTCGTCACGTACAGCTCGGGGTGGGG
>NW_007061277.1:0-650 GCF_000164805.1 Carlito syrichta | reverse complement strand
CATGTAGGTATTGTGACGGAGGAACCGTGTAAAAGACCTTTCTTACTTCTCTTAGCTAGAGATCATATAGATTCTGCATATGAGGACTGCTATTACCTATGTTCCAGCTTTTAAACCCTGATTCTTGTTTAGCCCACAGCAGATTCCTGGTTCCTCTTCACAAGGCCTCCCCAAAATGTGGAATATTCCAAACCCCAAACCCCAATTCCTACCTGCCATTCCACAAGAATTTTCTGTGCTTTGAGGTCACCTGAATCGAGGAATTTTGTACCAACATTCCTTTTGATTCTGGGGAATATGATTATGGTTGTTGATGGTCCCAGGAAAGAAAAGGATTTCAAGGGCTAAATCCTTGATTACAACTAACAAGAGGACCAGAATGATTCTGAGGATCTGTAATGACAGATTTAGCGTATCCACGGAGTAAGTAGCTCTGAAAATGTAGGGACCCAGAAGCCCAGATTGCTGATTAAACCTTATCAAGAGGCCCTGTAGATTCCTGAAAATGAGAACTCCTGAACCGGATTTCCTTTTTATTCTCAGTAAGATGCCCTGATTTTCCCTGTCGATTTGGTTTCCAGATTCAGTATATCAAAAGACAGATGCTCAGAAGTTTAATAGTTTCGTGGATTCCATGATTCCTTGTTGCG
>NW_007061276.1:0-697 GCF_000164805.1 Carlito syrichta | reverse complement strand
CAACCTCACTAATCATCAGGGAGATGCAAATCAAAACCACACTGAGATACCACCCAACTTAGTTTTTTATTTGCTCTAGAGATGAGGTCTTGCCATGTTGCCAGGGCTGGTCTTGAATTCTCAGGATCAGGCAATCCAGTCGCCCTGGCCTCCTAAAATGCTGGGATTATGTTCTGAACCACTGAGCCCAGCCATCTCTTAAAAAAATATTTTAAAGGTGTGGGGTACAATTCATGGTTAGATATATAAATGATCATTGTACAGGTCAAGTTTGGGCCTTAATTTTGTTCCCACATCACCTGGTTTGAGATCAGGTACCCTTATTGATGAAGTGTGCCTCCCCTGCTCCATCCCCTGGCAGTTTCCCACTTCTGCTCATCCTTTTCTTATAGTATTATGCTAATTGTTCAGGATACACTTATGATTGAGAACATGTGATACTCAGTTCTTTGTTTCTGTGAAAGATCACTGAGTATTACAGACTCTAACTCCATCAAAGTTGCTGTAAAGTTCATAATTTTGTCCTTTATGGCTGCATAATATTCCATCGTGTATATGCACATTTTAAACAACCAGTCTACTTTCGAAGGGCAGCACAGTTGGTTCTATGTTTTTGCTATTGTGAATAGTGCTGCAATAAATGTACATGCATAGGTATCCTTTTTTATAGAATAATTTGAGCTCCTCTGGGGATATG
>NW_007061275.1:0-952 GCF_000164805.1 Carlito syrichta | reverse complement strand
TTCACTTTCAGTATTCTACCACGTGGTGATGCTCTGCTTACTTTGCTGTTTAGACTTTTACAAAGCTCAACTTTCAAACTCTTCGATCTGTGGGAAAGAGAGATATATATACACATACATATATACACATATATACACACATATATATGTAAAGCACAAACAATAATTTTACATATATTCTGAGAGAGCAAATTTTTTACTTACCCTTTATATTTACCTATAAATATAATCTTTGATAGTCTAATTACAGGACTTTATACAAGATTATTGTATTCACAGTTCAAAGAATGCTGTTAACAGCTTATGCCAAGTGAGCATCTGATTGGAACCAAGAGAATACTGCTTTCTACATTCCTAATGATTTCCATTTCAATTGTATAGCTTTTGTTTCACAGTTATTATCACTATCAACATTTTCGTTTTTCCCCTGTTATAATAAAGCACAAGAAAATGTTCAGTTATTTTGCATATACTGACATACTTTGGACTGGAAAGCACCCTTATTAGATATGAGATGTGAGCTGTGCTTATCATTAAAATGTTCAGATACTATATTAGAAGATCTGCAAATTTTGACAACTAGGTTATCAATGATATTTAATAATCTCATGCAAAGCCGGACTCGGTGGCTCAGCCTGTAATCCCGTGCCTTTGGGAGGCTGAGGTGAGTGGATTGCCTGAGCCCGCGGGTTCAAGACCCGCCTGGGCAACTTGGTGATACTTCATCTCTACAATAAATCAAAAAATCAGCCGGGCGTGGTAGTGCATGCCTGTAATTCCAGCTACTTGGAAGGCTGAGGCGGAAGGATCGCCGGAGCCCAGCAGGTGGAGGCTACGGTGGCCGGGAGCGGCCACTGCACTCCAGTCTGGGCGACAGAGTGAGACTCCAACTCAAATAAAAAAAAAATTATAATCTCATGCAAAATTATAATGCAAGCTTTTCTAGGTAAAT
>NW_007061274.1:0-801 GCF_000164805.1 Carlito syrichta | reverse complement strand
TCAGGTGTGGCACAATTTGGGAGCTCTTTCTGAAAAGTGAAGTATTGACATATCACTGTCCTGGCTACATCATCCTGTACCTTGAGAATCATTGATAACACCATACACCAAACAAGAATACAACGACTTGAAAATAAATAACAATGCAGCTAACGTTGAATACGGCATTTCCCAACCAGATACACACTTCCAACAAGCAAGCGAAGCCTGTCAGCTCTTAACCGTTAATGCCAAGGAACAATAATTGCTTTTCATAGAAGGTGGACATGCGAATCAAAAACCTTTCAGAATTCAACAGGTGAACAAATAATGCTTTGGATAAAATGACATTGAATCGGTCATTTCACCCAGAGGGGAACCATGGAGTTGCACCTTTCTAAACAAGAAACATTGTAAGACAGCTCACCTAGGCATATGCAGTCACAGTAGCAAAATATACATTAAAGAGAAACAGGGAGAATCAGGTATTACAGAAAAAACAAAGCCAGTGTAATACTTGGTACCCTATTCTATTCAGTGCACTTTAGAAGAATGTCTCCGCTGGAAGACGCTTGTTTGCTGGAAACAAAACAGAGGCATTCACGCCTAGCCGGCAAAGGAAGGTGCAGAGTCACTTTACTCGCAATTAGTCACCAGTGTAAAAAGAGAAACCTTTTCACCATGCACTGGTGAATGAAGCATGTCTTGCAACCAATGGGTGTGGATGCTGTTTCAGTCAGTTCGGCACTTGAAGTTGCACTCTCTTCACCAAAAGCTCCCTGACTAGGACAGCGTATGTACAGGGAAACTCTAAAAATCAGG
>NW_007061273.1:0-1087 GCF_000164805.1 Carlito syrichta | reverse complement strand
TTTTTTGTGTGTGTTTTTGAGTTGGAGTCTCACTCTGTCTCCCAGACTGGAGTGCAGTGGCCGCTCCCGGGCACCGCAACCCTCGACTGCTGGGCTCCGGCGATCCTTCCGCCCCAGCTTCCAAGTAGCCGGAATTACAGGCATGCGCTACCACGCCCGACTGATTTTGTGATTTTATTGTTGAGATGAGGTCTCGCTGCCCAGGCGGGTCACGAACTATCGGTTATTTTTAATGAAAATTAACTCTGTGAAAAAGTGCTTAAGCATTGTTCACAAATAACTATATAATCTTTGAAATGTGTAGTCCTAAAATATCTTTAAAAAGTCACAGCTCCATTTTGCCTCTGTGATCATGCGACTGAAAACCAAGGACTCTGAACTGAGAGAGCACATGATAGAACAAGATTAGACTCCTGTGTTATCACTTGAGGAAAACATATAAAAAATTTTGTTCATTTATTTTTAATACATTTTTGTTTTACGGTTATAAATTGATGTAGTACAGGTTAAAATATTTACATATATATTGTATAGTGGTAAAGTCTGGGCTTTTAGTGTAAACATTGCCCAAGAAATGTACATTGTACTCATTAGGCAATTTCTCAAGTCACCTCCCTCTACTTTATCTTTCCAGATATCCATTGTTATCATTCTATTCTTTATGTTCATGTATATACAATATTTAATTCCTACTATAAGTAAGAAAATTCATCATAGATTTTCCATTTTTTAGTAATTGCACTCAACAGTGTTCACTTCCATCTAAGTTGCTGAAAAGGCAAAATTTTATTCTTTTTTTTTTTTTTTGAGTTGGATTCTCACTCTGACACCCAGACGGGAGTGCAGTGGCCACTGTAGCCTCGACCTGCTGGGCTCAGGAGATCCCTCTGCCTTAGCCTTCCAAGTAGTTGGAACTACAGGCACATGCTACCATGCCTGGCTAGTTTTTGATTTATTGTAGAGATGAGGTCTCACCAAGTTGCCCAGGTGGGTCTCAAACCTGCAGCCTCAGGCAATCCACTCACCTCTGCCTCCCAAAGCACTAGGATGACAGGCTGAGCCACCAAGCCTGGTCTTATTCTTTTTT
>NW_007061272.1:0-699 GCF_000164805.1 Carlito syrichta | reverse complement strand
TTTTATTTTTTTTTTGAGTTGGAGTCTCACTCGGTCACCCAGTCTGGAGTGCAGTGGCCGCTCCCGGTCACCGCAGCCTCGACCTGCTGGGCTCCGGCGATCCTTCCGCCTTAGCCTTCCAAGTAGCCGGAATTACAGGCATGCGCTACCATGCCCGGCTGATTTTTTTGATTTATTGTAGAGATGAGGTCTCGCTGCCCAGGCGGAACTCGAACCCGCGGGCTCAGGCAGTCCACTCACCTCAGCCTCCCAAAGGCTCAGGATTACAGGCTGAGCCATCAAGCCCGGTTGAAAATTACATTTCTTATATTGATTTATACTTTACAATATACCTCCAAAGATTGAGTTCTCCAGGGGAAAAAAAAGTCAAGGACAAAATTGATTCTTAATTATTAATTATGCCTCACTCATAGTTCAATCAGTTTATAGCTGATTTGGCCTGTCAAGTATTCAATATTTTTTTCAAGAGTAAACCATTCTAATTATAATTTCAGAAATTTTGTTTTCAAATATTGCAACCATCTTTGGGTTAAACATTTATCTTTTAGCATCATGCCATATAAATATATATTTTTTAATCAAAATCAAGAAAGGATCATGATTTAAAATATCTTCTTTGACCTCTTATAACCAGAGACTTTTCTACCTGATCAGAGATAAGCACCTTTTTATCCCCTTTCAATTAAACAAAAATACGGT
>NW_007061271.1:0-1538 GCF_000164805.1 Carlito syrichta | reverse complement strand
TAATCACAGTGTTTTCTGGAATGCATCTGATACTCAGGAGTTAATGCCAGCAGTGCTGCCTAGACTCACCTAACTTCAGAATTTTTTTTTTTATAACACCTGAGCACTCAGGAAATACTGCATGTGTTGGGAGTCAGCCATGGAGGCCCACTGAGCATTAGGGATCAGAAAGGGCTGTTGACACCGAGACCACTAGGATGCATCCGGGAGCTATTTGACCCCATTTACTCCCCCTTTCTACTCAGCACTAACCAGATTAAGTTCCTGTGAGCTCAAAATATAAAAGCTAGCCAGGCTCAGTGGCTCAGCCTGTAATCCCAGTCCTTTGGGAGGCTGAGGTGAGTGGATTGCCTGAGCCCGCAGGTTCGAGACCCACCTGGGCAACTTGGTGAGACCTCATCTCTACAATAAAAAAAAAAATAGCCGGGTGTGGTAGCGCGAGCCTGTAGTTCCAGCTACTTGGAAGGCTGAGGTGGAAGTATCCCTGGAGCCCAGCAGCTCAAGGCTGTGGTGGCTGGGAGCAGCCACTGCACTCCAGTCTGGGTGACAGAGTGAGACTCCAACTCAAAAAAAAACCATAAAAACTCTGAGACCAGGATGAACACAATCTAACTTCAGAAGCTTATTGCTCCCATTCTTCCACAAACTGCAGTTTTGGCTTTCACACAACTTATAATTCAAACTCGTGTCACATCTAAGAACCTTAGTATTGGTCACAGGCTTCTGGGTCATGATCTTAGGATTTATTGAAGGTGTAAATTGTGGAATATAGTTTTAGAAGACAGCCATTTTGTGAAACAATGCGGCTGGGTTACTTGCAGGTAGCCCACTGTGAACTTTGGACGGGGCCACATTCCAAACATTCTGGGATGGGCCACTTTCATTTGTAAAGTAAATACTTAAGCTTCTATAGAATTGTTTAACTTGGCATAAATCAATCAACTTAGGATGAGAAAGGTTTATAGAATGTGTCAGTCACGGATTAGGTTATCCTTTGTTATGGGATTTTAAGATTATCATATGAAAAGAATTTAAAGGCAATAATTGATTAAGTTTTCATGGATTAAGGTTTCTGGTGGGTGGGAGACGCCCTTCTCACATCTGACTTTGTGTATAAAAGACCCGTTGTAATTTCCAGTAACACACATCACTTCTTCACTAGACTGGCATCCAGTCTCTTTCTTTCTCTCTCTCTCTTTCTTTCTTCTTCTCCCCAATTGCCGATGCTGGGGTACCCTGAACCCAGTTGGAACTGGTCTCTGGCATGCATGCACGAGAAATACTGGGTTATACTCAAGTGTGTTCCTTTTCTGCAAGACTTCTCAGAGACTTTGCATTTTTACTATGGGGACAGAATATGTGGCTTATGCCAACTTCAGCCTCGAGGGCCTGGCATTTTCCTCCAGGTTGTGCCAAGGTTGGTAGGTTTGCTGGGAACAAGGTCTACTGAATCCAGCAGTCACAATATAGTTCCAATGGCCTAGCATATGCGATGAGTGACCCGTCACACCCCAAGAACTGTGGGTCCAGGCATACCA
>NW_007061270.1:0-1034 GCF_000164805.1 Carlito syrichta | reverse complement strand
TTACTTCACATGTAGGAATGAGCATGTCAATGGTGTCAGACTGAGTGAAATGAGTGCTACACACTCACTTGTAGAAAAGCAGTGCTTGCCTTCTGTTTGAGCCCTGAAACGTTTTACCCCTTGGCGTTTCTCTAGGCTAGGAAATGCAGTCACTCTCGCGTTGGCCTTGCTGAATAAGCGTAGACGGCCTCTGTGAGGCTTGTTGTGCATGTGCATCTTCCCGGGGAAGGAGCTTTTCAAAATGTGCAGCGCTCTTTAGGGGCTATCTATGTTATTCTCACTTGGTGCATGCTGCAACACATGAGTCTGAGTCTCGCGGTTTTCTTCTCATTTGGACTTCGGCTGTGCAGAGCGCCTCTGTTTGAACTAAGAGTTCTCTCATGGGACACGCTTTGCCCATGAGCAGCTCTACGCTGCCACCCAGGGGGCGATGGGAACCCCACAGTGGAGCAAGAAGGCATTACTTGGTGAATTCCCTGGGTGCATTCTGAAATGTTTCTCCCTTTCAAATTTTTGTGTGGGAGGATACACAATTGCTCTGCCAAACGCATTGACGGAAAAGAGCTGACTGCCTTGGTGGTGCTTGTTTTGAATGTCCGTCTCCCTTGGAAAGTGCTGTGTGAGAAGTGTGCTGCACTGTGAGGTTCTGGCACTGAGTGTGCGTGCTGTCATTCCTCCTTCCCACTTGTTCCCTTTCGTGTATCTTACGCTCTTCAGGGTGACTGCTTTGGCGTGCGGCTTGTCAACCTCTCCCATGCGGGAATGCTCATCTCCCCTGTGCCACAATGAGGGATCTGAGACATTCACAGTTACTTGTGGGAAGGCATTATGTGTGACCCGGGGGAATTCTGAATTGCTCTTTCTTGACACCTTCTCCTGTCAGGGAAAGCAATGAGACTGTGGATTGCTGGTGGGAGTGGCCTTTCTTAGGCCTGGGGTGCACGGGCACCTTCCTGGCTTAAGTCTGTGCCCAATGTGTGCTGCAGTGTCACCTCTTTGCTGTGACTATTATTCTTCATTGCCGCCTGCTGTAA
>NW_007061269.1:0-848 GCF_000164805.1 Carlito syrichta | reverse complement strand
TAAGAAGGAGCTGTAGACAGGGTACTGTATGAAACAGAACTTGGAGGAAATATGCCAGATATGTAATAAAAATCACAATGCGTAGCCAAAGTCTGTCCAAGACAGACAGGACAGTATTATGTGTAATTAAAAGTGGGATTTGAAATAGAGTTAGGGTTTAATTTTTGTATCTCTTCCTCAATTCCCTATGTGTGTGTGTGTGTGATTTTCTATTCAGAATTAAGCACAATGGGGAACCGTAAAAATTCAAAACTCCAATAGGTTAGAATGTTCTCAGGACTTTAGAGGAGAGACATGTGGCAAACTTGAGAGAAATACGAATAACACCTCTGAAAAGGCAGTCTTCACTTCCAGATTCAGCAGCCCTGGACTGGGGTTGCTCTCTGATGACAAATTTCTCTGCAGGAGCTGAGTAAAGTGAAGAATGCCTGAAGTGTTTGATTCACTTCTGCTTCTGTGACAGAGGAAAATTTCTCATTCTCACCCAATTTTGTGTTAGATACTGGAGCATACAGAAGTACTAAAACAAGTTATCTATTATTTTCATTAGCATTTATTGATCACTTAACTACACAAGCCTGAACTAAGCTCTAGTATCAGGTATCATTCTTTCCACTATTCCTTTGTTAAGGCACACTTTTCACCATTTACAGAGAAAACAGCTTCAGGCAGGATCAGTTTCATGGCCATTCATATGTCTGTTAAGAAGCAGGGCTGGGATAAAATTTAAGTATCTTTTTTATGCTTTGGAATCATGGGTTGTTACTCAACATCTAGTAAGCTTTGATGTGACATCTGATTAGAAAGAATGTAATTAATGTACAGGATAGAGCATATATATTTTATTT